>NW_020539419.1:137041-183128 GCF_003426905.1 Ctenocephalides felis
TTTTCGGACACATCGCGCTTCAAGTCAGTTATCCCTGTGGTAACTTTTCGGATACATCGCGCTTCAAGTCAGTTATCCCTGTGGTAATTTTCGGATACATCGCGCTTCAAGTCAGTTATCCCTGTGGTAACTTTTCGGATACATCGCGCTTCAAGTCAGTTATCCCTGTGGCAACTTTTCGGATACATCGCGCTTCAAGTCAGTTATCCCTGTGGCAACTTTTCGGATACATCGCGCTTCAAGTCAGTTATCCCTGTGGCAACTTTTCGGATGTTTTGCGAAATAATATGTATAAATACTGAGCATTTTGTTATAAAATATTTGAAATATTTGTAGATTGAAAGTTATTACTGATTTAGAGTATGATACAAAATTAAATAGAAATAGCAACTTGCACGTATTTTGTACATTGACAACTTACACGTATTTTACATAATTGTCAACTTGCACGTATTTTACATAATTGTCAACTTGCACGTATTCAAAAAGCCGAGAAATGTTTTAACCTGTTTCGATGCAAGATTCTAGGTTACGCTTTTCGCTAATGTCCCCTAACAGTTTACTTGATGTAGTTTGCGGTACCCGAGAAATATTTAACCTGTTTCGATGCAAGATTCTAGGTTACGCTTCTTCGCTAATGTCCCCTAACAGTTTACTTGATGTAGTTCGCGGTACCCGAGAAATATTTTAACCTGTTTCGATGCAAGATTCTAGGTTACGCTTCTTCGCTAATGTCCCCTAACAGTTTACTTGATGTAGTTCGCGGTACCCGAGAAATATTTTAACCTGTTTCGATGCAAGATTCTAGGTTACGCTTCTTCGCTAATGTCCCCTAACAGTTTACTTGATGTAGTTCGCGGTACCCGTAAGTTACTGATATTAAAAAGCCGAGAAATGTTTTAACCTGTTTTGTAGCAAGATTTTAGGTCAAGCTGAGTTACTATTTATTATAGATTTAGAGTATATTACAAAAATTAAATAAAAATGGCAACTTGCTCGTATTTTGCACATTAATAACTTGCACGTATTTTACACATTGACAACTTGCACGCATTTTCCATTATTGATAACTTATACGTACTTTGCTTATTAGCAACTTGTACGCATTTTATTTAATTGGTAACTTGTACGCATTTCCAAGAACTTGAAAAAACATTCTCCCTTATATAGAATTAAATAAAAGATATCATATATTCATAGTAAAAAATACGAAAAGTTTCTCTTAAAAACAAATACTCTTCGTTAACTCTCACAAATTTTATAACTATTTATATAGCCTTATAGTTATTTAAAGAAATAATGAATATTTCTAGTATCGGAATATGCCGATAAGTTTTGCCTAACGTGCTGACTTAGGCACGTTGTACAAAATAGCTAAGTAGATACCAAAGAAGTATCACATGTACAATATGTACAACTTTCTGAGGGTCAAGTCATACTAATTGTGGCATACTGCAATGCGACGGCTTAAGGCTTATGCTCTAAGAGCGTGGGGTGATGCCAAGCCAACATGACGAATCCCCAAGCCAAAGGCTGTGTTCCAGCAGATCGCAGCGTGGTAACTGCTCTACCAAATACAACATCCCGCCTGGTACCTTAAAGTCGTCTATAAACGATTCCGAGTCTCTACATCGAACTAGTGAACCATGATCGATCGCTATAAAACGGCTAAAATGACTCGTGCGATAAACGGCGTGCGCCGAATACCTAATAAATCACATTGCATTGAGTCTTTCGACTCACGAGACTCCTCAAAATATCGTTGTTATCTAGAAAGGATAATGCCTTAGAGTCGTTCAGGCATACCCACGGATGGTAGCTTTGCACCACGTCCGAGCCTGCTGTTCCTCTCGTACTAAGCAGAAATTCTATCGCAACGACAATTCATCAGTAGGGTAAAACTAACCTGTCTCACGACGGTCTAAACCCGGCAACTTTTATAAATTCTGCGCTTACACAGAGGCTAGACCTTTAACAACCGTCGAAACGGCGGTCCGTATATAACATTAGCGGTCTGCGACCCAGTTTATTTAGTCTCTTTACCCTTCGTTAGATTGAAACTTCGGGGCAAATTCATCGTCATAACTCACTTTTATTCTCGCTCGGAGAGTATTGAGTTGATTGCATTTGTATATTTTATTTTCCGCATAAGAGTCTTTGCGTCAACGACACATGCCCGCGGATATGCTGTACAGTATGGTTGAACACTTATAAATAAGGTCCAGAACCCGGCCGTAAACCGACATCCAAACATATACGACGTATATAATTCCAAACACGGTCTACGACATTATTAAAAGTAACGCCGCTATATAGTTGACAGGCAAAAGTATCGAATATAATGTATAAAATACACCGGGGAATAATATTCAAACCTGCCTGAACAACACAGCAAACTTTTGCCAAAAGTTGATCGCATCGCATACGACGCGATCTATCCCCCTATAGAAGGCGCGCGGCCACACCGTAAGTATTAAGACCGAGTCCCAAGCGATGTGCATTTGACCTGCGGCGAAGCGTCGCTCCGGGTTACGGTGTGAATCGTCAAGACAAAAGTCTGGGAAATTTTCGAACTGCGAACCCTTATGATAGACAAATTTTTTTCGAAAATTTTTTTAGATGTTCAAACAGTTTTATATATATGGACAATACGAATTATAGTGAATTATTGAGTTTTTAGGTGTTTTTTTGTTTTTTTTTAAACTTTTGTATTGAAATATGTATTTATTGATTTTTATAGATCTCAATGAATATAAAACAAATTTATTTGTAGTTATATTATTTTTTCTTCTTTTTATAAAAAAAATCCGATTTTTTAATGCAAGTTTTCACTAGTTTTCATCGATTTTCTCCGAAACGGTAAAAGATACGAAAAAACTTTGTTCGTACGAAAGATGCAGAATAAAATTACGAATAAAATGATATATAAATGGTTAAGTGTGTTCATATAATTTTTTCGAGATTTTCTAATATTTCTTTGCTAAGAACAAAATTTCAAGTCAGTTATCCCTGTGGCAACTTTTCGGACACATCGCGCTTCAAGTCAGTTATCCCTGTGGTAACTTTTCGGATACATCGCGCTTCAAGTCAGTTATTCCTGTGGTAATTTTTCGGATACATCGCGCTTCAAGTCAGTTATCCCTGTGGTAACTTTTCGGATACATCGCGCTTCAAGTCAGTTATCCCTGTGGCAACTTTTCGGATACATCGCGCTTCAAGTCAGTTATCCCTGTGGCAACTTTTCGGATACATCGCGCTTCAAGTCAGTTATCCCTGTGGCAACTTTTCGGATGTTTTGCGAAATAATATGTATAAATACTGAACATTTTGTTATAAAATATTTGAAATATTTGTAGATTGAAAGTTATTACTGATTTAGAGTATGATACAAAATTAAATAGAAATAGCAACTTGCACGTATTTTGTACATTGACAACTTACACGTATTTTACATAATTGTCAACTTGCACGTATTCAAAAAGCCGAGAAATGTTTTTAACCTGTTTCGATGCAAGATTCTAGGTTACGCTTCTTCGCTAATGTCCCCTAACAGTTTACTTGATGTAGTTCGCGGTACCCGAGAAATATTTTAACCTGTTTCGATGCAAGATTCTAGGTTACGCTTCTTCGCTAATGTCCCCTAACAGTTTACTTGATGTAGTTCGCGGTACCCGAGAAATATTTTAACCTGTTTCGATGCAAGATTCTAGGTTACGCTTCTTCGCTAATGTCCCCTAACAGTTTACTTGATGTAGTTCGCGGTACCCGAGAAATATTTTAACCTGTTTCGATGCAAGATTCTAGGTTACGCTTCTTCGCTAATGTCCCCTAAGAGTTTACTTGATGTAGTTCGCGGTACCCGTAAGTTACTGATATTAAAAAGCCGAGAAATGTTTTAACCTGTTTTGTAGCAAGATTTTAGGTCAAGCTGAGTTACTATTTATTATAGATTTAGAGTATATTACAAAAATTAAATAAAAATGGCAACTTGCTCGTATTTTGCACATTAATAACTTGCACGTATTTTACACATTGACAACTTGCACGCATTTTCCATTATTGATAACTTATACGTACTTTGCTTATTAGTAACTTGTACGCATTTTATTTAATTGGTAACTTGTACGCATTTCCAAGAACTTGAAAAAACATTCTCCCTTATATAGAATTAAATAAAAGATATCATATATTAATAGTAAAAAATACGAAAAGTTTCTCTTAAAAACAAATACTCTTCGTTAACTCTCACAAATTTTATAACTATTTATATAGCCTTATAGTTATTTAAAGAAATAATGAATATTTCTAGTATCGGAATATGCCGATAAGTTTTGCCTAACGTGCTGACTTAGGCACGTTGTACAAAATAGCTAAGTAGATACCAAAGAAGTATCACATGTACAATATGTACAACTTTCTGAGGGTCAAGTCATACTAATTGTGGCATACTGCAATGCGACGGCTTAAGGCTTATGCTCTAAGAGCGTGGGGTGATGCCAAGCCAACATGACGAATCCCCAAGCCAAAGGCTGTGTTCCAGCAGATCGCAGCGTGGTAACTGCTCTACCAAATACAACATCCCGCCTGGTACCTTAAAGTCGTCTATAAACGATTCCGAGTCTCTACATCGAACTAGTGAACCATGATCGACCGCTATAAAACGGCTAAAATGACTCGTGCGATAAACGGCGTGCGCCGAATACCTAATAAATCACATTGTATTGAGTCTTTCGACTCACGAGACTCCTCAAAATATCGTTGTTATCTAGAAAGGATATTGCCTTAGAGTCGTTCAGGCATACCCACGGATGGTAGCTTTGCACCACGTCCGAGCCTGCTGTTCCTCTCGTACTAAGCAGAAATTCTATCGCAACGACAATTCATCAGTAGGGTAAAACTAACCTGTCTCACGACGGTCTAAACCCGGCAACTTTTATAAATTCTGCGCTTACACAGAGGCTAGACCTTTAACAACCGTCGAAACGGCGGTCCGTATATAACATTAGCGGTCTGCGACCCAGTTTATTTAGTCTCTTTACCCTTCGTTAGATTGAAACTTCGGGGCAAATTCATCGTCATAACTCACTTTTATTCTCGCTCGGAGAGTATTGAGTTGATTGCATTTGTATATTTTATTTTCCGCATAAGAGTCTTTGCGTCAACGACACATGCCCGCGGATATGCTGTACAGTATGGTTGAACACTTATAAATAAGGTCCAGAACCCGGCCGTAAACCGACATCCGAACATATACGACGTATATATTTCCAAACACGGTCTACGACATTATTAAAAGTAACGCCGCTATATAGTTGACAGGCTAAAAGTATCGAATATAATGTATAAAATACACCGGGGAATAATATTCAAACCTGCCTGAACAACACAGCAAACTTTTGCCAAAAGTTGATCGCATCGCATACGACGCGATCTATCCCCCTATAGAAGGCGCGCGGCCACACCGTAAGTATTAAGACCGAGTCCCAAGCGATGTGCATTTGACCTGCGGCGAAGCGTCGCTCCGGGTTACGGTGTGAATCGTCAAGACAAAAGTCTGGGAAATTTTCGAACTGCAAACCCTTATGATAGACAAATTTTTTTCGAAAAATTTTTTAGATGTTCAAACAGTTTTATATATATGGACAATACGAATTATAGTGAATTATTGAGTTTTTAGGTGTTTTTTTGTTTTTTTTTAAACTTTTGTATTAAAATATGTATTTATTGATTTTTATAGATCTCAATGAATATAAAACAAATTTATTTGTAGTTATATTATTTTTTCTTCTTTTTATAAAAAAAATCCGATTTTTTAATGCAAGTTTTCACTAGTTTTCATCGATTTTCTCCGAAACGGTAAAAGATACGAAAAAACTTTGTTCGTACGAAAGATACAGAATAAAATTACGAATAAAATGATATATAACTTGATATATGTCATAATATAATTTTCATGAGATTTTTCAATTTTTTCTTTAAATTAAAAAATGTTTTAAATTTTTCGCTGGCTTTAAATTCATTTGCAAGTTATGCTTTTTTTTACAATATTGTTTCAAATGTTGTAAAAAGTTAAATTAGCGAGGTGCCTCAATATGCAAAAAATTGGCCCACTCTAATATATATATATATATATATATATATATATATATATATATATATATATATTATATAAAGGTGATATATTATTTCAAAATCGCGTAAAAAGTTTACACTTTTAATTTGAAAATTTTCATAGAAGCGTAATTTGTTGTGATATAATTGGTTTGATTTTTATAATAGAGTTTGTATTTGCTCAAAGTCAAATTCGACCTTTGTGCCTTGCCCTGCTCTACATATATACTTTTTATTAAATTTACTTTAATTCATCGAATGTTACTCGAAACTTTTCAAAAAGCAGGTCAAAGAAGAAATACTTAATTCATTTTCTATCTATCCTCGCAGAAATTTGAAAATTTTGTCTAAGCTCAGTAATATTATTTACAATTATACACAAAATCCATTATTACCATATTTTTATAACAGAATATGACATGAATGCTGTCGGAGTTATCTTCAAGAAAATTGAAATAAATTCGCCCCCGAAAAACAGAATTATATCACTTATGCCGGTAGACTATGACAATAGTAATGATGTGGGGCTCTTCTTTCATGAAGTTTTTAAGAAGAGGGAAATCCGTATATATTATCAATAAATGTATATGCTATTCTGCTAATTTTAACAATCAGATTACAATACAATCTATAAGTTAAAAGATATATTTATTAAATAAGATATTTTGTTTTAATAAATAAATTAAACAAGTTATTTTTATTTGTTTTATCCTTCTATACATATTCTATATTATGATTCATGTTGTAAATTATATATATATATATATATATATATATATATACTCAGACATACAGGTAATTAATTCAATTTTATCATTAATCCTTTCTTAAAAAAATTTTTCCATAACTTTCAAAAAATTGCTATCATTTTTAATATCCGGTTCTGATAATCCACTCATTTATTTTTATCATTTTCATTTTGATCATATTATCATATTTCTGTACATTATTATTTGTTACAATTAATTTATTATTTAAGAAAAATCTATTTTCTATTCCTAAACATATTGTTTGCTTAAATCTTATCAAGATCATGTTTCTTGACAGATGTCCTGAAGATGGAACGTACCTAGTTCCGAAACGTTGACAGTAAACAAATAATTAAATAAAGAAATTGTTTATTAAAAACTTTTCTTGTTTTTTTATTAACTTCCCGTAGGGTAAGTTATTGTAATGGGCCGAAAATCGGAATTGAAATTTTTTACATTTCTCGACGTTTTGAAGGTTTCTGAACGTTTTGGCATACCTCAGAAAAAATGGATGTGTGTGTGTGGGTGTGTGTGTGTGTGTATGTATGTGTGGATACAAATTTCCAGTCACGTTTTAGGGCGCACGGATCAACCGATTTGAATGGTTAAAAAAACATTCGATTCCTATTGATTGGGAAAAGAGCTGATTAGTTTTTGGCAAAGGCAGGTCCAGCCGTTTCGGAGATACGGAGCAAAGAGTGCAGAAAATAGAAATCGAATTTTTGAGCGAACGGAGTATCCGATTTGAATGATCTAAAAAACATTCAATTAGTAATGATTGGGAGAAGTGTTTATTAGTTTTTGGCAAAGGCAGGCCCAGCCATTTCGAAGATACGGAGCTAAATATGTAAAAAATGGCAGTTTTGAGAGAACTAAGCGTCCGATTTAAATGATTCAAAGAACTTTCTGCTTGTCTTAACAAAATAATTGATTTTGAAAAAAAATTTTGTTCCAATTTTTTTTTCTTTTTTTTTTTTTTTTTTTTTTTTTTTTTTTTTTTAGTATTTTGTATATCGAAAATATTTTAGATTTTATTTTTAATTCTGACTATAGTTCTAATATACTTTAGAAATAATTTCAACTCTGCAATTCGGTTTATATAATTCTTATAAATATTACACAATGTTACAATATTTATAATAATCTATTTGAAAACATTCAGTATTCCTCGAACATTTCGTTACGGTGCGGGAAGTTCCAGCAATTTGCCTTAAGGCACGATGCCATAATTGCCTCAAGACAGAATTCCACTTACAGCTAGTTTTGTATTATTTTTGGATTCTTGTTCGAAAATATACACAAATCCAAGACTCTACCATTCAATATATTCCAAGAACATTATGGAACGAAATTTCTTTCAAAACTTATCAAGAACTGTAGATTACAAACAAATATGTTTAATGAAAAAATATTCAAAACTTAACTCTAAATATGCTAATGTTATTAACAAAAAAATATTTCTAATTCGATGTAAAAATGAATGGATTATACCTAATTTTATTTCTAATATTATAAACAAACAATTCTTAGACAACACTTTCAACATCTATAAAATTGAACGACAAATTAATTACCTGAAAATGTCCGTTTTGAATCTTGAAATAAAAAATACTTTTATCTACATAAATTACTTGAAATCACAACTGGATAACATAATCAATACACACTCCAATACTTTGAACAAAGACCTTTTAAATCAATTTTTAGCTTTTGAAAACTATAAATTCAACAAACATTTTAATACTACTAAAGAAAAACATATTAAAAAAACCTGAAGATGGAACGTACCTAGTTCCGAAACGTTGACAGTAAACAAATAATTAAATAAAGAAATTGTTTATTAAAAACTTTTCTTGTTTTTTTATTTTGTATTATTTTTGGATTCTTGTTCGAAAATATACACAAATCCAAGACTCTACCATTCAATATATTCCAAGAACATTATGGAACGAAATTTCTTTCAAAACTTATCAAGAACTGTAGATTACAAACAAATATGTTTAATGAAAAAATATTCAAAACTTAACTCTAAATATGCTAATGTTATTAACAAAAAAATATTTCTAATTCGATGTAAAAATGAATGGATTATACCTAATTTTATTTCTAATATTATAAACAAACAATTCTTATACAACACTTTCAACATCTATAAAATTGAACGACAAATTAATTACCTGAAAATGTCCGTTTTGAATCTTGAAATAAAAAATACTTTTATCTACATAAATTACTTGAAATCACAACTGGATAACATAATCAATACACTATCCAATACTTTGAACAAAGACCTTTTAAATCAATTTTTAGCTTTTGAAAACTATAAATTCAACAAACATTTTAATACTACTAAAGAAAAACATATTAAAAAAACTAAAACTTTAATTAAAAAAAGAGATGACAACTATCCCTTCAAAATCTCTAAATCTTGTACAGATAAGTGGTTAGTTAATAAAACTGATATTTACATTCCAGAAAATGTCAAATATATTCTAGCACTAGGTCCAAAATTTGCATACTCTCCTCAGAAATACAGTAAAACAGATTTCATAAAAATTCTAAGTAATATTGAATACAACATTAGAAACATTGAAACAAACAAACAGAATAACATTAGATCAAAACTATGTGACAGACTGGTAAAACATATAAAGAAAGTAAATAATAAATTTCAAAACTTTCATTTAAAGAAACTCCACAAAGACATTTTAGAAACTAAAGCTTTCATTAAATCTAATAATATTATAGTTTGCCCAACCGATAAGGGTAATATCACAGTCATTCTTGACAAAGAATTTTACAACAATTCCGTCCTTAACCTACTTAAAGATGATACAACATATAATATTTTAACAGAAGATCCCACACAACGTTTTTCTAGAATAGCTTTTAAATTAATCAATGACCTGAAAAACAAAAAACTAATTTCTGAGAATTTTGCTTTTAACCTAAAAATACAACACCCTATCTCCCCTAAGATGTACTGTCTTCCAAAAATACACAAACCTGAATGCTCTTTCAGACCGATTGTTTCCTACATTGGCTCTCCTTTTTACAATATTTCGAAACTCATTTCTGATGTCCTAAAAAATGTTACAATCAATTCTCCCTATTATGTCAAGAATTCGTACCAATTTGTGAATTTAATTAATAACCGCAACATCCCTGAAAATCACTTATTTCTAAGCTTAGATGTGGTCAACCTTTTTACATGTGTCCCACATGAATTAATCCTAAACTCGATCGATAAACATTGGCACACAATTTGTAACTTTACTGACTTTCCGAAAACAGTCTTCACTCATATTATCAACACTATTTTAAATTACTCCTATTTCCATTGCCAAGACAACTTTTATTCTCAAATTAAAGGCGCAGCTATGGGATGTCCCTTATCTCCCGGAATTATCGACTTAGTTTTACAAACACTAGAAATTTCCGTTTTCTCAACTTTAAAATTTCAAATTAACTTTTATATTAGATATGTAGATGACACTTTTTTTATCATTAACAAAAATCATATAAACACAGTACTAGATCTCTTCAATAACTTTAACAATAATATAATTTTCACACATGAACTACAAAATAACAACAGGCTTAATTTCTTGGATGTATCCGTTTACAACACTAATAACTTTATTCGAACAAATTGGTATAGAAAAACTACATGGTCGGGTAGATACTTACACTATTCCTCATACTGTCCCAGAAACTATAAGATAAACACTATTATTTCCCTTACAGACCATGCTATTTTGTTGTCTCACCAAACTTTCCATCCACAAAATTTATCCCTAGTAAAAATAACTCTAATTGAAAATGGTTACCCAAAAAATCTCATTCATTCAGTTATTCAAAAAAGACGAACTTTTTTAAAAACACAAATTAATTCTCCCAATACCAGTACCAACATCAAAAACACCAATCTTATTTACTGCAGCATACCATACGTTGAAGATTTATATTATTATTTTGCCAAAATTTTGTTAGAAAAAAACATTTTAGTATCAGGCTCCTTCAACCAATTCTTTACGAATATTAAATCCCCTACCCCATCCAATCTCAATACTAATGTAGTATATTCTGTTTCTTGTAATGACTGTGCTTTTCAATATATTGGACAAACCTCGCAATATGTACACAAGAGAATGAGACAACATGAACTAAGTGTGGTCCACCATAAACAAAAAAATTTCAAAAGTACCCTAGTACAACACTCTATAGAAAACGCCCATTCATTTAATTTCACTCCAAAGATTTTATATCATGAAAGTTGCATCTTTAGGAGATTATTCGCGGAGAGTTGTCTCATTCTCATGAATGTGTCTAACAGTGTCAACATTAGATCAGATCACAACCTATTACATGATTCATATTTAAATTTTTTACACTTTTTGACAAACAATTAATATCGACTTCATTTTAAGTTTAATAATTTAAGTATTTACACCCTAACATGAAAAAACACACACACACAATCTCACAGTTCTCGTTTCAAGTGTTTACACGTGTTACATATGAATCCATCAAATACAGTTTAGTTCACTTCCAAAAGCCAATAGTATAACTTCGAATACAATATTATTTGTTTTCAAATAATAATTTAAAAAAAAAAGACAACACTTTTAGTGATTTTGATTTACAAAAGTTAACTATTCGGCGGAAAAATAACTCACAAATTCATTTCTTGTCAAAAATTCTTGTTTAGTGAAAAAGTACTAACGTATACTCAGACATACAGGTAATTAATTCAATTTTATCATTAATCCTTTCTTAAAAAAATTTTTCCATAACTTTCAAAAAATTGCTATCATTTTTAATATCCGGTTCTGATAATCCACTCATTTATTTTTATCATTTTCATTTTGATCATATTATCATATTTCTGTACATTATTATTTGTTACAATTAATTTATTATTTAAGAAAAATCTATTTTCTATTCCTAAACATATTGTTTGCTTAAATCTTATCAAGATCATGTTTCTTGACAGATGTCCTGAAGATGGAACGTACCTAGTTCCGAAACGTTGACAGTAAACAAATAATTAAATAAAGAAATTGTTTATTAAAAACTTTTCTTGTTTTTTTATTTTGTATTATTTTTGGATTCTTGTTCGAATCTCTACAAAATATACACAAATCCAAGACTCTACCATTCAATATATATATATATATATATATATATATATATATATATCTATATATATATATATATCTTATATATAAAATTCTTCTGTAACAATGTAAGTTTCATTTTTCCTCCTAAACTATAATTCGGATTTTTATGAATCTTCCTGAACTTTGTTCGGCAAATTTTCTAGAATGTTTTGATTCATAGAAATATAGTTAGATTGTAGAAATAAATAGAAAAAATTACAAAAAACCGCTTATCATTGTTTGCCCTTGAAAATATTTGAAGCTTAGTTTGACATTAAAAACAATTGAAGACTGTCATTTGCCAAACATTTCTATTCACTTATAGGTTAAGGCAATATTAAAATATAATAAATTCATGATTATGAATAAGGAAAATGTAATGTCTACATAATTAATGCCGAAAAGCAGCTGAGATTTGCCAGAAATTAAATTAATATAAGATGCAAATAATATAACATGTATCTGTCAAGTGATGCAGTCTGCGCAAGCGTCTGACGCGCACGGAGAATCGTGTTCTCAACCAACGCGTGGTTTGCTTTTGCTTGCAATAATTTTGTTTGCGCACTTTGCGAACAGATTCGTGCAATGGAGACAAGCCATAAGTGATTGCGCTCAAAAATATTCAATTTGCAGTCGTTTTGCTTTACTATACTAAGTCACAATACAAAAAAAAATATTTAGAAGTTTCATTGTGTCAAAAATTCGTATGTTTGTCATTGGGTACGGAATATTTACTCAATGGAGCGCTTTCGGTCTGAACTTTTTTTACTGCTTTCCATTTCGCTTGGAATTTTGGAACTAGGTTCATCTTACTCTTCAGAAGTGAAAACAATTTAGACTCCTTTACCACTTCTCGGGTGGATGACATTTCTTTTCAGTGGAGTAATTTTACTTTTTTCAAAATAACGTTGGGTATCGATAAAAGAACTAATTATAAGAGAAAAATGATTAATAATGTTTTTCAAAAAAGCAAATACTTTTCAAGTTACTGGATACTGAAATTTTTTTTCTTTTTTGCGTTTTTCATCATTTTTTGCTAATATGTTCAAAAATATACATTTTAACGAAAATCATGTAATGAACAAATTTATATCAATTAAAATCTTAATAAATTGCTATTTTATAGTGTTTTAGGAACATTATTAGGCTAGATATGAAAATGGGTTTTTATAGTGCTCAAAATAAGCTTTAAAATGAGTACTTCTACGTGTAAAATGAGTAAACTAGCATGCAAATAAAAGACGCGTATAATGTTTTTTCATATAAATCAAATAGTTTTTCAGTGCCATTTCCACCAAATTTAAAAATAATCGTATTCCATCGAGAATTAACTTGGTTTAAGGGATCTTGATGGATTCTAGAAAATACCACAACTTTAGTACAAACGATTTTCAAAAAACTAATGATTTTATGAAAAAAAAAACATTAAAAAAACATCCAATTTCTCATTATAATATCTCTGAAAGAATACGTATAAAAGTATATATATATGAAAATTCGAGGTATTTTTCTGACTAATTATTGTTGTTTATTATTTTTCCATTACACAAATATTGATAGAGGTATTAATTAAGGAGTGCGCGGCTGTCCAACCAGAGGTCTTTCGAGCCCTTTAACCCTTCGCCGTTTCACAATAAGAGAAGTTACGGTAAAATTTATGATAGGGAAAGTTGTAGCTCATTTAATCATCTTTAAAATAGTGTATTACAAGTTCTGATAAAATCAGAATTAAAAGAGTAATAATCCAATTAATGCGGTGGATGGTGACGGAGTGCAAATTGATTTCACTTCTGAACTTAAGATAAAGATTAGCCTATTTCCAAAATATCAAGTAAATTGGAGCACAGTAAAAAAATTCACAGAGCAATAATTTTGTTGATCGTAAGTTGAATAGAACAGATGTGAACAGGATTTGACAAATTAATTCACTTCAAATATAAACTTAAGCAATAATGTATATTGATTTATTGGAAAAAATGTAATTTAGATATTAAAATTACTAAAAGCCAGTTAAAATATGGTACGAAATTATAAAAATTATAGGCAACATTATTGAAGCAATTATTTTGGGTAGAAAAATAAAAGGTGATATTGCACCTTTGCCGCGAATGCTATTTATGAATTCTTTCTGAATTTGTTGCACTTTTTAAAAGATTTCAATTTTCAACACGAGTATCTTATGCTATGACCATAAATCAAAAAGGCAGACGATCATTTTTAGTGTGATGAATTTGGAAAATCAATGTTTTAGTCGTGAATAAACAAAAAATTATTCATTTATACATCCACATCTACAGGTATGACTAAAAATACTATATAACCCTTAAATGCAATAAAATAAATTGAGTTATTGGAAATAAATTTGTTCTATAAATCGCAGTGTATAATTTTTAATATACAATTTTATTGAACATTTTTTGTTAAATGAATAAGTAAAGTGTTAACCGTGGGAATTGAGAACAATCATTTTATTTGAAACAGTTCTACATTCAACGTCACTCATATATTGGTGTAAATAGTAATTCAAAAAACAGTAATTATTATTTTTAACTAAGCAGTAAATATTAGTATAAAATATTGAAACATTGTAGACGTGGGTACAGAACAACGTCTGTCGGGTCAGCTAGTATATATATAAATATATATATAAACTATTCGATTTCTATTACTTCCCTTAATCTTAAAATGAATGTTCTTTGATAATTTCACTGTAACTTTTAAATTAATAATTAAATATATATATATATATATATATATATATATAATATATATATATATATATATATATATATATATATATATATCTTATATATAAAATTCTTCTGTAACAATGTAAGTTTCATTAGTCCTCCTAAACTATAATTCGGATTTTCATGAATCTTCCTGAAGTTTGTTCCGGAAATTTTCTAGAATGTTTTGATTCATAGAAGTATAGTTAGATTGTAGAAATAAATGGAAAAAATTACAAAAAACCGCTTATCATTGTTTGCCCTTGAAAATATTTGAAGCTTAGTTTGACATTACACAATTGAAGACTGTCATTTGCCAAACATTTCTATTCACTTATAGGCTAAGGCAATATTAAAATATAATAAATTCAGCACTCAAAAGCAGCTGAGATGTGCCAAAAATTAAATTAATATAAGATGCAAATAATATAACATGCATCTGACAAGAGATGCAGTCTGCGCATGCGACTGACGCGCACGGCGAATCGTGTTCTCAACGTGCGCGTGGTTTGCTTTTGCTTGCAATAATTGTGTTTGCGCACTTTGCGAACAGATTCGCCGTACGAATTCGTGCAAAGGAGACGAGCCATAAGTGATTGCGCTCAAAAATATTCAATTTGCAGCCGTTTTGCCTTACTATACTAAGTCACAATACAAAAAAAAATTATTTAGAAGTTTCATTGTGTCAAAAATTCATATGGTTGGCATTTTGTACGAAATATTTACTCAATGGAGCGCTTTGGGTCTGAACTTTTTTTACTGTTTTCCAATTCGTTTGGAATTTTGGAATTAGGCTCATCTTACTCTCAAGTTCAAAAGTGAAAACAATGTAGACTCCTTTGCACTACCCGGGGGGATGCCATTTCTTTTCAGTGGTGTAATAACGTTGGGTGTAGATAAAAGAACTAATTATAAAAGAGAAATGTTTAATAATATTTTTCAAAATAGCAAATACTTTTCAAGTTACTGGCTACTGAAAAATTGTTTCTTTTTCTTCAAAAATATACATTTTAACGAAAATTATGTAATGAACAAAATTATATCAATAAAAATCCTAATAAATCGCTATTTGACAGTGTTTTAGGAAAAATATTGGTGGTTAACCACTTAACGGTCGGGTTTTTTTTCGTGAAAAGTGATCTAAAAGAGCATGTTTTTTTATTGCGGATTTTAAAAGTTTAATTGATGTAATATGTGTTTCTGATAACATTTTCTTTTTATTTAATTTATTTTTGTTTAAAATTAACAATAAATATTATTATTAGAACAATATTAGTGGTTAAGTTAATTATGAGAAAGGGTTTTTGTAGTTCTTCAAATAAGCTTTAAAAGAAGTACTTTTGCGTGTAAAATGAGTGAGCTATCATGCAATTAAAAGACGCATACAATGTTTTTTTTTTCATTTAAATCAAATAGTTTATGAGTGCCATTTCCACCAAAATTAAAAATAATCGTTTTCCATCTAAAATTAACTTGGTTTGAGAGATTTTGATGGATTCTAGAAAATACCATAACATTAGTACAAATGATTTTTCAAAAAACTCATGATTTCATGCAAAAAAACATTTAAAAACAACAACCAATATATATATATATATATATATATATATAATAAAATTGTTTCTTGGGCATCCATCCAGTAATTAAAAAACAGTTTTAATGAAAAATGTTTTTATTTAAAGAACATACGTTTCGGGTCTTGATTTGACCCATCTTCAGTGCTACAATTAAATAATTCAGGGTTACAAATTAAAACAATATAAAAAAATACATAATTAACAGACAAAAATAAGTAAAACAATGTATATGAAAAGTATATATGAAAAACAACCATAAAATAAACAATGTAAAGAAACTCACCATACAAATAAACTTTGAAAAACACAAAAACACAAAATTGCACGAAAAAATAAATAAAAGTGAAATAAAAAATTGATGAAACGTCGAGTTATGAAAAATTTTTAAAAAAATTGTAAAATTAAAATGAATGATATATTTTATTATAAAAAAGCTTATTCCAAACGAACATGTTGTTAGTTTGGAAGTTGTATTACGAATGTGTACGAGGGTAAAATGTGTGCGAACGTGTTTGCGGAAAATACTGGAAACTGTATCGTCATTGGTGAGAGAACGGGATAGAGAGAATTTTGGTGGTTCCATATTACGAAGATTTTCTCAACGATCATGCGCAGTAGGAACATAGTAAAAAATTTATACATGTGCAAGACATCCATAATCAAATCCCAAAAATATGTGAATGAAGAGAAAATTATTAAGAAAAAGTATAGATATTAACAGAAAAACGATAATAGTTATGGAACGATAAAAGTTACATAAAAAATTATAACATAACATATATATGTATATATAAACACAAAACAATAAATGTAATATATGTATACACATACACAAACACATATATGCATACACAATAGAATATGTAGAATACATAAAAGAAATGTTAGGATGTATTGCGCATATTGAAAAAATTATTTGAAGCATCGCGGTAAATATTGCAAAGAGAAGCCGAATCAAATCGTTTGTTAATAGAAGGTAATATTTGTATGAAAATACTCTCAGCGAACTTCCTGCGTAAAATGTTAGATTCACGATGAATAACTCTTGGATTGGTGAAATTAAAAGAATGTTTAAATTTGGAGACATGCTCAGTGATCATGGTTTTATTTTGTTTTCTGTTCAAACTATTAAGTTCGTGTTGGCGCATTCTTTTTGAGAGAAATTGTGAAGTTTCTCCAACATAACAGCTTGAACAATCATTACAATCAATGACATATACGACGTTTGAAGTGCGGGAAATAGGGGTAGGAGTTTTTAAATTAGTGTATAAGTCTGAGAGAGTGTGTCCAGTCGAACACACTAGCTTCAGACCAACAGATGAAAAAAGTTTTTTCCATGAGTGGAAAAGGCAGTCAATGTACGGTAATGAGATGAAGGAATTGAGAGATAGTGAATTTTCAGGAGGCTTCACAAGGTTTTGTGAAATGATACTATTTTGTTGTGATTGGGAGGTAAATAAGGAAGCTGTACGGAATTTATTACGAAGAAAGGGTAATCTATTATTTATTACTGAGCGTAAAAGTTGTAGTGGATAGGAATTATTTTGAAGGGTAGAATATATCAAATTAATATTTTTTTCCCAATGTGATGGATGAGAAAGAAGGATGGCATGATCTAGTAAGTTGATGATGGATGCAATCTTGGTAGATTTGGGGTGATAGGAATGGTAGTTTAAATAGCGTCCAGACCAAGTGGATTTTTGATACCAACATGTAGTGATAGAGTTGTTATTTATGAAAAGAGTAATATCTAAAAAATTAATGGAGTTGTTAAATTGAGTCTCTAAGGTAAAACTAAGGTGTGAGTCAAAATTATTAAAAGAATTTAGGAAATTGGTTATGTTATAAGTAGGAATGCAAGTTAAAATGTCGTCAACGTAACGTTTGTAAAAAAGAGGTACATATGACAAGGTATTAAGAGTAGAGTTCTCTAGGAACTGCATACAAAGTTCAGCAAGAGGGGCACTCAAACTGGAACCCATTGGGGTGCCAAATTTTTGTTTAAAAAAGGAGTCGTTGAACGAAAAATAAGTATTGGAAATAATGAATTTAATACATTTCAGGAACCAAGAAAAATTGAAATCTGTGTGTTTGCTGATATCAACCCATTTATGGTCTATGGCAGAGAGGATAAGGTCAGGTGAAATGTTAGTGAAGAGGGAAACAACATCTAAACTTATAAAGGAAAAATCAGATGGTACATTGAGGGAGTTAAGTTTGGGAATGAGTTCGAAAGAATTTTTGACAAAATGGGGAGAATCATAAGTGATATTGGACAAAATTGAACTAATAAATTTGGATAATTTGCAAAGAGGGGAATTTAAGTCAGCAACTATTGGTCGAAGGGGAAAGCCATCTTTGTGGATTTTGGGAAGACAATAAAGTTTTGGGGAAATGGGATTGTAAGTTTTTAATTGTAGAGAGAGAGGTTTGGGAATTTGTTTGTTTTCTATGAGTGAATCAATGAATTTCAAAGCATTCCGATTTATAAGGTCGGTGGGATCTGAATTTATAGGCTCGTAAGTGTTTATATCAGCTAGGAGGGACATGGATTTGGAAATATAGTCATCTTTGTTCATGATAACCGTCATGTTACCCTTATCTGCCCTGGTAACAACAATTTCTGGGTGTTGTTTGATAAAGGATTTGCAAAGGTGGATATCTTTGAGTAATTCTTTATGTTGATGAAAGTTAGAAATGTCAAATTTGAAAAATGAATTAAGTTGGTTGCAAAAAATAGATTTAATGCGGTTTTTTTCATTGATATCTGCAATTGTAGCACTGAAGATGGGTCAAATCAAGACCCGAAACGTATGTTCTTTAAATAAAAACATTTTTCATTAAAACTGTTTTTTAATTACTGGATGGATGCCCAAGAAACAATTTTATTATATTATTTCACCATCTGAAGAAAAACCTCTCGCTTTATATATATATATATATATATATATATATACTAGCTGACCAGGCAAACGCTGTTTTGCCATCAAAAATATTTTTCCGCATTGCAAAAGTTCTTATAATATACATGATATATTAATAATAATGTTATATTTTTATTACACGAATTTCTTTACATTTTGATAATTAATTCGAACGCATCATAGTGCTTTGTTTATTTTAATTTTATTTATGTCAAATAATGAAATATTTTTAATCAATGAATAAATTAGATTTTAGTCTGAATCAGCGCAGTACTATTCTCTAAATATATAATTTTTATATAAATATCAGATTTTTTACTTTTGCATTTAATTTAAAAATATTGAATGTCAATTTCATATATCCAATATGCACTAAATTTTTAAATGCCAAAATATTTCCTTTTTGGTTCGAAATTTAATATAATATGATATAATTTATATCTATAATTTGATTGCCAATATTGCCTATAACATAACTTGGAATAATTAATTTATTTGTATCTTATTGAAGTCGTTAAAAATTCATTTAATTTGTTTATGATTAATGTTAAATTCAATATGTCGCTTTTTTATTGTGATCTATAATGTTTTAGTCACTTATCATATAAATTTTCGACTGCAAATTGATATTCATACTATTCCTGAAACTAACATGGATAAAGTTCTGAGAAATCCGAGTCTAAATCTATAAAATGTTTGATTTTTGGCACTTTTATTAATTTTTTATCAATTTTTGTACTGTAAAATAATGGATGATTATTTATCAAAATTGTAATATTTAGACTATAATTTTAGATATATACTTTTTATTTTGGCATTGAATTATTTTCATTAAAATCAAGTGAAACATAAATATATTTATTTGATATTTATATAAAACATATAATTAAAATATGCATTAAAATCATATTGTCTATAAATAATATGTCATTTTATAAACAGTATTTATTACTTTGGTGCTTGATATGGGTATGAATTTGTAATAAAATATATTCTTTCTGACAAATAGTTAAAAACTTGTTATAATTTTCAAAATTATTTGACATTTCATACTTCAAAAATTAATTCACTCGCATCATAGCGTTTTGTTTATTATACTTTTGTCATGTCAAATACGCCAATATTTATTTATTATAAATTAATAATTATTTTAAGTGATCAATGAATATATTATATGCTTGTTAAATTCATAAAAAAGTGCAAATTCAACACGGGAATATTGTGGAAATAAATATTTTTTTACATAAAGATCTGATTTTTGACATTTGCATTTCATTTCAAATTAATTATAACTGTCAAAATATTTTCTTTTGAATCGAAATTTAATATAATATGATATAATATTTAGTTTGTCTAGTTTATTTTTGTCAGATTGCAATGATACCTTCAGATTGTACTATTCCATTTAAGAGGTTACAATTTTCTGTATGATTAACGTTTGCGATGGCAATCAAAATTTATCTCAACTCATATAATAATAATATTTTATTTTAATTACACAAATTTCTTTACACTTCGATAATTAATTCCAACGCATGATGCAGGTGTTTTGTTTATTTTAATTTTGTTTATGTCAATTTTTTTTAAAATTAATGAATAAATCAGGTTTCAGTCTAAATTAACAAATCAGTATCTTCATCTGAATATACAATTTTTTATATAAATATTTGATTTTTTACATTTTCATTTAATTGAAAAATAGTGAATGTCAATTTCATATATTCAATATGCAGTATATTTGTAAATGTCAAAATATTTCCTTTTTGGTCGAAAATTAATATATGATATTTATTTTACAATATTGTGTTGTATCTATAATTTGTTCGGCAATATAACTTGGAATAATTAATTTATTTGTTTCTTATTGAAGTCGTTAAACATTTTTTTGTGAAATGTCAAATTTTTGTTTATGATTAATTTTAAATTCAATATGTCGCTTTTTTATTGTGATCTCTGATCTATAAGATTTTGATGAAGTTTTGGTATCCGAAATAATTTGGTAAGCTAATCAAATAAATATAAATTGTAAATTTATTTATATAATTATTTTCATAAATTTTGACAAATGACATTTGACGATTTTCATTTATTCAATTTTATAAACATTGACTTTTAATTAGATTTAAAACTATAAATTGTTTTTTTTTTTTTTTTTAATTTTTATTTTCAATAAAACTATAAATTGTGATTTTGAATATAGCATTTCATCTAATTTGGATATAAATGCTGGATATATCTATATATGTACATGTTTTTGAATTATATTTTCTGAACTGTCAATTTTTGTTTTTCAAAAATCATAAATCTTTTTTTCTAAAATTTTCCATAAATTTTGACATTTGTCATTTTAGTGTTTTGTTTTTTTTTTGGCCATTTTCTGTCAAAATTTTTTGAAAATATTTATTTTACAATATTGTTTTGTATCTATAATTTGTTAGGCAATATTTTCTGTAACATAACTTGTAATAATTAATTTATTTGCGTCTTATTGAAGTAACTCGTTAAACATTCTTTTTTTTATGAAATGTCAAAATTTTGGTTATGATTATTTTTAAATTCAAGTGCCGCTTTTTTATTGTGATCTCTAATCTATAAGGTTTTAATGAAGCTTTGGTTTCCGTAATAATTTGGTAAGCTAATCAATTAAATTTAAATCATAAATCTATTTATATAATTATTTTCATAAATATTGACAGATGACATTTAATTTTTTTTTTCATGTCAACATTTATTTAAATTTTTAAGCATTGATTTTTAATTAGATTTAAAACTATAATCAGTGATTTTGTATGTAGCATTTCATCAAATTTGGATATAAATGTTGGATATTTCTATATATGTACATGTTTTTGAATTTTATTTTTTGAAATGTCAATTTTTTTTTTTCAAAAATTATATATCCAAATTTCCTTTAATTTTGACATTTGTCATTTTAGTGTTTTGTTTTTTTTTTGGTCATTTTCTGTCAAAATTTTTAGAAATTTATAAAAATTATATATTTATATTTCAAATTTACTTTTCAAAATTTCCTATAACCTAAGTTGGATATATATGCACACGATAAGCTATTAAAATTTAAAATCGGTCCAGTAGTTTGGGCGTCCATCGCGAACCAACATCGTGACACGAGATTTATATATATATATAGATATATATATATATATATATATATATATATATATGTATATATATATATATATATATATATCTTATATATAAAAATGAAGCTCTCTTTCAAATGTCCGAATAAAACTCGAAAACGGCTGAATCGATTTGGTCAGTCTTAGTCTTGAAAAATTCGTGCCAATCCAGAGATTGTCCAAAAGGTGAGAAAATATTTTAAATCCGCGTAGAAACTTTACATTTTTAATTTGAAAATTTTTGTAGAAGCGTAATTTAAATAAAACAATGGACGGTGGCAATTTCGTGAAATGTCAAACGCTTTTGACAGATGATGTTCAATTATGTTTAATAGAATGTTTTACGCGAATATTATTTATTTATGATAAATTTGTAGTAAGTAGTTTTGTTTGTAGTTTTATTTATATACAAAAACGTTAGTAAACGGGCGACAAGTGTTACTAGAGACTCAAAATATAAACTTTTTTGATATGTTAATATGAAAATGCACTTTTTGGCATATTTTTCTCAAACACGGTGCTCTGAAAGATCCCATTTGTATAATTATATACTCATTGGTATTTATAAAACATTTTCTAGGTTATATTATTTTTTATTTATCTTATTTAAATTCAGAACCTAAATTTGGTATCGATCAAATGGACATTTTGTCGAATAACATTTTTCGAATTATAATTTCCCAGAATTTATCGCAGAATAGATATTAATATATGAAGGTCCGGGATTAAAAAGGTCCACCACCGATGTGCCAAAAATCAGTAAAGTTAAGCATTGTTTAACAACAATATTTGAAAGTAGAGAAAAAAAGATGTACAGCCAGTTACATACTTGATTTGAAAACGATAATCTTTGAAATGGGGGAGATAAACGGTAATCTTTGAAAATCCATAATAAAAGTATTTTCTTCCGTTGGTAGTTTTAGCATTAGTTAAAAATGTAATTATTTTGTAAAATACCTTTAAAATTTTAATAAGGCTTTAAACCTTTTGCCACCTGCCCGTTACAAGTTACCCCGCATATAAGATAAAAAGGTCTAGATAACAAATTTTTGGAAGACATCAAAAAAGCACATTTCTACAATGATTAAGTAGAAGTCAGTTTACTAAACGTAGTCAGATAATTGTTTGTTTGATATGTCTTATTTGTTGTGATATAATTGTTATGGTTTTCACAATATAGTTTATATTTGCTCAAAGTCAAATTGGACCTTTGTGTCTTGCCCTGCTCTACATATATACTTTTTATTAAATTTACTTTAATTCATCGAATGTAACTTGAAACTTTTCAAAAAGCAGGTCAAAGAAGAAATACTTAATTCATTTTTTATCTCTCCTCGCAAAAATTTGAAAATTTTGTATAAGCTCAGTAGTATTATTTACAATTATACACAAAATCCAGAATCCAAAAAGAATCTGAAAAACTTGAAACGTAATTAATAAGCCGAAAGACCAAAAAAGACTCGGATTGGATTATACGATGTTTTCTATAGAAAGTGTATAAAACTTGCAGTTTGATTATATTGACAAAATATAGACAAACTAATGGGGTTTATTGTTTTTATAATACCTAATTGTATACAGCATTCAAACAACACATCCTTATGCACTTAAAGTATTAATATTTTTGATTCTCTAGAAATAGTTTAGAACATACCTTATTTAGCAAAACAACGTTTGCCGGGTCAGCTAGTATATATATATAAATCATATATATATATATAATTATTGTTGTTTATTATTTTTCCTTTACACAAATATTGATAGATGTATGATTAATTAAGGAGTGGGCGGCTGTCCAACCAGAGATCTTTCGAGTCCTTTAACCCTTCGCCGTTTCAAAATAAGAGAAGTTACGGTAAAATTTATGATAGAGAAAGCTCATTTAATCACCTTTAAAATAGTATATTACAAGTTATGATAAAATCAGAATTAAAATAGTTATAATCCAATTAATGCGGGGGGCGGTGACGAAATGCAAATTGTTTTCACTTTTTTTTTTCTTCTCCATTTAGTGCAATAAATTTGTTGATTGTAGGTTGAATAGAGCACATGTGAACAAAATTTGACAAATTAATTCACTTCAAATATGAACTTAAGTAATAATGTATATTGAATTATTATGTATATTAATTATTGAAGCAATTATTTTGGGTAGAAAAATCCAAGGTGATATTGTACCTTGACCGCATGCTATATATTAATTCTTTCTGAATTTGTTATACTTTTTAAAAGATTTCAATTTTCAACACGTGTATCTATGCTATGACAATAAATACATGGTGATGAATTTGGAAAATCAATGTTTTGGCAGTGAATAAACAAAAAATCATTCATTTAAACATCGACATCTACAGGTATTTCTAAAAATATTGTATAACCCTTAAATTCAATAAAATAAATTGAGCTATTGGAAATAAATTTGTTCTATAAATAGCAGTGTATAATTTTTAATATATAATTTTATTGAATATATTTTAATATTTGTTAAAGGGATAATTAAAGTGTTAACTGTGGGAATTGAGAATAATCATTTTATTTGAAACAGTACTACATTTAACATCACTCATATATTGGTGTAAATAGTAACTGGAAAAACAATAATGATTATTTTTAACTGAACGGTATAAATATTAGTATAGGATATTAAAAAAACCCAGAGGTGAGTACAGGACAACGTCTGTCGGGTCATCTAGTATATATATATTTATATATATATATATATATATATATATATACGAGATATATACGAGGTCTGTTCAAAAAGTACCCGGAATTACTAATAATTAAATTTCGCGGGTCTGGAGTGTCTGATTGTCAAAATTTTTTTTTTATTGTGTTGGTATACATGCCCCTAAAGTATGATGAAATTTTCAGCTATATTCACTGTTTACTTTGTCTGTGGTAGTCGCTAAAGGTTCGACGTGTTTTTCTGAGCTCGGCGATTTTTACAATGGAAGAATTGAAAAGTCAAAGAATTTGTATTAAATTTTGCGTAAAAAATGAAATAAAGTGTTGCAAAGTGCAAAAATTCACCAGATATGGCTCCGTGTGACTTTTTCCTATTCCCAAAGTTGAAGAGACCCATGAAAGGACGGCGGTTTTCCTCGATTGAAGAAAATCGCTGAGAGTGCTCAAGGACATATCAAAAAGTGAATATCAAGGGTGCTTCGAAAATTGGAAAAAACGCTGGCATAAGTGTATTATATCTGGGGGGGACTACTTTGAAGGGGACCACATTAATGTAGACGAATAAATAAATATTTTTTTGAAAAAACGAAAATTACGAAAACTTTTTGAACAGACCATGTATATATATATATATATATATATATATATATATTAATTATTATTATATAATCAGACATTTCAGCAAGAAAACTTGTACAAATTTCTATGTTCCTTTGCAATTATTAAGTTTGGCTACGGTCTACAATAAAATTAAAACTCAGCAAACAACAGCAATCGACTGAATAGCAGATTCAGTCGATGAAATAACAAAATTAAAACACTTTTTATGTTATAATACTCAATCAAAATACTTCATACTGTCTTGGAACAGATATGTTTAGTTATATTTGCTATTAGGAAACCAGATATATTGTATTTTAAATTATTATATTGTCTAAGGTAGGCTTTCATCTTGGTCCTAAACAATTTAAAAATCATAATAATAAACATGATCTTTAGCTTTAGCTGTCAATGTTATGAATCCAAAACTTTAGAACTTGACAGCTAATTTCTTTCGGCGGCAACTTCATGCTGGCTGAAATGTGATGTGGCATGAATTGGCATGATTGAGTTGGCAAATGACGAGCGAATTGAAGAAGCAAAGCTTTATTTTGTTTTTGAGAGTGAGTCCACGAGTTTCCGTAACCTATTTACTAATTAGAATTTTGTGCATACAAGCCGGAGTATTTGTAAGTAACTATATAACTTAGATATTTGTGCCTACTTGTATCAGAATTCTGATAAAGATATCTTTCCACAAAATATTGAATTATCGGAATTTATAAGTTTGTTTGTATTACAAATAAAGTTGTCTATTTATTATTAAAGTTATTCACTATGTCTGGTAAACTTGAAAATATCAATAAATGCGCCATTCCTACTGCTAGAGCAAGTGAAACGTGGGGTCAAAAGCACTTAAGTAAATTAAAAATGGTGAAGATTGACCACAATGTTATTCTGACTGGAGACTCCCTTATTGCAAATTTGGTCAAGCATCCTGTTTGGGCCAAATTTCAACAATTTCATTGCCGCCAATTTCGGCATTGGAGGCGATAAATTGGAAAATGTTCTAAAACGTATAAAAAATGGCAAATTTTCGAATAAAAAAACTAAAATAGTGGTTATATTGATTGGAACTAACAATACAGAACATAACAATTTCAAAGATATTTATGAAGGAGTTATTAATTGTGTATTCGTCATTCGATAATTACTTCCGAATGCCCACATATTTGGTATGAACATGAACTAAATTCAGAATTATCACTTATCAAATGCAAAAATAATTGTAATTTTACAACAATGTAAGCAGAGCAGCTTCATCTTAATATTTGTTCGTCTAGAACAAGTGATTCCCAAAGTGGTCCATGCCAACGAAGAGGGAATATGGATATCCACGATAGTGGATCACAACACAACTTGTTAATATCTATTTCATTATTAAGAAATCAATTAATAAATGTCTTAATTTGAATTAGTATCTTTACTTGAAATGTTTGCATAAGGATATTGACTTGATCTTGCCATTGAAGACGGTGGAGAAATTGAATACACTAGAAATGCGTCTGAAGGATAACAACGAGTTATTCATTTACAAAAAATTGTTGGAAAAATTCGTGCATGTAACTGGAATTAAATAGTATTCATAACCTCATGATCTGCTTATTAACCAGAATAATAATTCAATACATCAAGCATCTGTATATTGTGATAAAGATGTAAAATGGCAAATGTTACTTCAATGATGTTATAAGAAGTTTTGGCGACCCAAATCTAGTAAATGAAAACAAATAAAGCGAAGTGACTGGCAACGATGGGATCCAATTCAAAGTCATCGGACATACCTTCTACGCTCTCCGTGACTCTAGGCGGCCCGTAGTCATCTCTCCGGTGCTCAAAGAGATTCTCTTAGCCTCCACCGGGGTTTGACCAAGTCACCTGCTTCTGTGTCGTGCTACATGATTATACGTAAAATTTTGTGATATATATTATGTATATATAATTCACAAACAAAACACACAAGTCTCTACACAAGTTGGAAAGGATAATTCTCTACCAAGAATCCACGTCGAGGACAAGAATAAGTGTCGTGAGTGAAAGTGCTACTTTTCACTCAGAGTAATAACTATTAAATGTTAGACATAAGTTTTTGTTGCATTTTCATGTTTTTGTATTAATTTCTTAAGCAAAAATCGGTGCATATCACTGAACATTTGTGTATACTGTGTGGTATTGTATAGTAATTTAGTATAGTTATAATTTTTTTAGTTAACAGTCTCTGCTTATTGTTTATAAAAAACAGATTGCAGAATAAAATTAAATAAAAAAAATAAGAAACAAAAATTTAACATGATTATCAGAAGTGTTTTAAAAATGTAGCCCTGAAGATGGGTCAAACCAACACTCGAAACGTATGCTATTCTAAGAAACATTCAGATTCGGACAATATTTCCTTATAAAACCTGAAAAATATATATATCAGCTAATACTCCTCAGCAAAGTTAGTTTTGTTTAGAGAAATTTTCGTATGAAGCTTTTTTGCTCCAAAACCATTACTAGATATATGTAATTTGTTTACGTCAAAAGCCATGTCACATAAAATTGAAAGAAAAGTGGTGCACGTACATGTAGAAGACATTCCCTTTTTCAAAATGTATAAATCATATTGATATAAAAAATAAAATATTCGACCAGAGTTTACATGGTACAAGCAACTTCATAAAAAAGCATACTTAGATAAAATATGAATCTAAAACTTGAGCATTACTAAATGAAACGTATATGGAACTAAAAAATTATAAATCATTTTCGTTACTAAGATAGAAATAGAAACTTAACTAATTACATGCGCAGTCTCTCGTATGTTCAAAAATAAATCTTATGCGACGTTAAATATGTATAGTTTTATTATAATGGCAAATAAAAAAAAAGTAAGTAAAATTATAAGAAACGTGTTTTACATTTATCATTACAGGGATATTATGTAACTATAGTTATATTATAAAATTGATTTTCATAATTTTACATTCATGTTAAAGTTACCACATTGAAACATATGTATTTAATGTAAAAATGTATTTGAGCGTTTGTAGTACTAACGAAAAACAAAGAAAATGTTATATCTTGCAAGTTCATCCTACAAGTTACATGTACTTATCATTGAATATTTAAAATTAGTTAAATATAATTTATTGAATTAAGAATAAATTCTTCAAAAATTTCTTAATATTTGCAAATATCAATAGAAATTTTTAATATCGATTTCGAGTGCAAATTGATTTTATTCTGTTAGTTTGTGTTAGTTTTTCTTCTTATAATATGCATGCTGCATGACATGTTTCAATTTCCTTCATATAAATGTAATAAATTTGGTGATATATATTATACACATAAACAATTTGGTAAGAATTAAGATTGAGAAATATTTCGCCGGAGATCCAAAGATCTTACAATCACAATTGAATTGGACAAATCAATCTTCATGACTTTAAATAATTTATATAAGTGTTGAAATATTTTCGTTTGCCAATAAATTATAGCATTTGATCCATGGTTAAGAAATCTGTACAAATTAAAACTATCTTCCTGATTGATTATATATGGTGATGAAAAGCCTTTGAACAAACACAATTTATATTATTGTGATGCCACTTTTTCCAAATATCTCAAAATTATTGAATGTCAAAATTCTTTATGCGTCATTTTATTTAACATATGGTGTTGATTTTCGAAGAAAAATAATCTAGAAGCCAAATAGTTCCAAAATTAAATTAAAAAAAAACTGTTGAAGTATGAAGTATTCATACTTTGCATCCGCCTCAAATTTGATATCTCGTTCATGTGATAAATCCAGGGCGGTTTTTTCTATTTGATCAAAAACTACTTTGAGTAGTTCACAATTATAAAGACGTGAATGTCTTTGACTGGAATGAAACTAACTTCTATTTGGATGTTTCAAATAGTTTGGCAAAATAAAGGCTATCACAATGATCATCATAAATCAAATTTCCTTTTTCATTGTCATGTGTGACTTTTCAACAAATAGACTAAGAAAAATATAATGATCTTCAGCCATAAAGTCCTGATGACATCTTATTTGTTTTATGATTCATAATTTATAAATCATAAATCATAATTGTACATAAAATACCGTGTATTATACACTAAATCCTCGTGTTATGCATTTGTCTCGATCAAAGTTAATTCCTTCCATGACAGACATGTTTTATGCTCATGTTATTCCACGTAGGAGCAAAACTATGCAAAATTTGCTTTTTTCAAATATTCATATCGTCTTTCATATTGAAACAAATGAGTCATTATAGTCAATATTAATCAAATTGCTTACTATTTTGTTTCACTTCTAGAAATACTTTATTGTTCTGGTTCCAATAGAATTGCAATTTGGTTCCTATATTATCATTCGTTAGTTATTGTTGAACCTCAATAACAGTGCTTTTATTTCAATTCAGTCATTATCTTTTGTTTCATGTACGTAATAATTTTTCATTCCATTTATAATACTCCTATTACCATATTCTATTTCGTAACATCTCCTATTATTTATTTTATTTCCAAATTTGTTTTGTTAGCATTCAAAAAATAAAGTTTCTTCATGACTGCTATATATTTTTGACTAATTTTACATATTCAAGGACTAAATCATACATTATTTAGTTTTATTATCACAACATTGATTTCGAATAAAAATCACAATTCAAGAAAACTACCGACACTTTAAAATTTACAATATAATACATACTGACTTACTAACGCGCTTGTACATTTATTTTCGCTGAACAAGAAACTCATGAACAAATAAAATTATATGTAACATAGTAGCACATGTAATAAACAGCTCAATATCATCCGGACGATTTACAAAATAATCTAAAAAAATGTCACTTTCTAACAATTTTCTAGATTTATTAAAATATTAGTTATGCTTTTTATGTGCTGGATTGGCACGCAATACTCTACCAAATAGAAATAAGTTTCTATTAAATTACTAGGCAGTAAATATCTTTCAGTTTATGTTCTCAATTCAAAAACTTTATTTGCTTTTAATTCAAGATGTATAATTTGATGTTGCCTTGTACAATTCTAGTATTCTACTACTGTTTTTAGGATTTTGAGTTCTCTACATGGTGCACCACTGGTAACAACCTGGTGATACTTTAATGGCAAGTAGTATTGATAGGATTTCCATTAAAACATTGTGGCATAGGAGTGTTGTTTCGCTCATCTTCAGTTGAATTTTGGACAAATAATGAAATTGATAAGTTTTTCTGAGGGTATATAATTGGTTTTAGCAAATTACATTGAAACACTATCGCACATATTCAGTTTTATCAATGTAATCTTGTTTTGAATCGAGTAAATAAAAAAGAAAATTTAGATAATATTTCTTATACATGGAGTACATTAAATTATTCTAGAATGTCTCTCAAAAATTCTAGAAGTTACAATTAGGTGATTTTACATCTTGGCATCAAGTCGACGAGAAAAAGTCGCATTGTTATGATTTAATGATGCTAATACTCGGCGCTTGGAAAGTGATAAAGCTGCTCCAAAATACGACGCATTTGGATAATGTTGAATAGTAATTTAGCAAAACATTATAAGCCAACAGAAAACTTGACAATCCACAAGCAACTTTATCCATATCGAAATACAACTAAAATCACTCATTGTTAGTATATTCCGTCAAACCCCGCTAAATTAAACCCGGAATTAAATTATGGATATATATGTGGCACTTAGTGGCACCGCGTAATGGATCCGGTAGAAACATTACAATGGTTAATTACTTCAGTAGTCGCCACTGGTAAAATTTTTACTATCTTGGAACTTGATAAATGTTGGTAATTTGAAGCAAAATAAAGCTTGCATTTTTTCAATTAAAATGGAATTCAAATCGCGCAACTTTTTGAGTTGTCGTATTAGTAGTATAACTTCAATAAACAAGCAAATGCTTGATTATTCAAACTCCCATTGACCTAGCGTAAGATCCGACACATTACACGAAACTAGCCGAAGTTCATAAAGGCATATTCTAATCTATGGGCATATTGTTTCCGCCGGACGCGTTGTGTTTTTTGTACATATCGCAATCGCAATATACCGCAGGATTAAGTTGCCTAGAGAAATATACTTTTTACAGGGTTAGATGTTATGCTTTCAGAATTTATTTTCATTATTTTTTATATTTATCAATTTCACATAATTTGCTAAGATTGCGATTTTATAATTTCGCATTTGTCAAACTTACGATTGCGATTTTATAATTTGTATTTTGTCAAACCTAATAATCTTTATATACCGACAACAAATTAATCGTATATCAACAAAGTTTAGTTTGAACACAGTACTGAATGCAATTTTTGCAAGAAACAACTGAAGTGCTGTGGAGGGAGTACTAGCTCAATTCGAAAACATTTTAAGACTATTCATAGTATTTTCGATAACGAGAAAAACTCTTCCGAAACTTCAACTTCTAGAAAGTGACAAAGGTAAATAATTCATCAGGTTTTAATATTTTATCAATATTCATTTACTGATAATCTTTATTTAATTGAATCTTTTTGGGGCAATCAAAGTTTCATAAAATCTGATTTGGAACACATTAAAATTAATATCAGCTTATACGTATTTAACATGTAGTGATATGAAAAACAATATTTTTGCTTAACATATATTCAGACACAGTGCCAATTACAGCGACTTTTTGCATAGATTTTTAGAAAATCCTACTTGCTAATTCCATGTCAATGATATAAATTAATATAAAACTTAAATATCAAATTATTTTATAATAGTCCATCATTGGCCCTATTGATTGTTCAACTTTGATCAATCTTTAGAATTTTATATATATACTTTATTATATATATATATTTATTATTGTAATATATATATATATATATATATATATATATATATATATATATATTATTTTTATACATATACACATAATACTAGGGAATAAACATATTTCACTGTTTTCGATGTTCAATGAACGTTGAAGAAGATCCAGAGTGACTGATGACATTGACGCGGATAAAAATCACAGGAGCATTTCGAAGCAGCAGGCATTTGGAAGAAAGGAGTGAGAAAATCACATGCTTACTTGCTGAAATGATTTCAACAGATTTGCTACCATTAAGCTTTGTGCATTGGAAAGGATTCCAGAAATTTATGAAATTTCTCGAACCTACATAAAAAATTTCATCAAGAGGTACTGCCTTGAGTCGAGTAAAATTATTATATGACAACAAGACCAGTGAAGTTAAGAATTTGTTGTCTGAAGCAAAAAATGTGGCAATCACAAGTGATATGTGGACATCAACGTCAGCAAATTCGTATATGACTATTAATGGTCATGTAATAGACAGTACATGGAAGTATAACAACATGACATTATCCACAGTCGAAGTTTCTGAGAAGCATACTTTAGAAAATTAAAAAATAAATTGACTGAACTGTTGTTCATGACAATGCTGCAAATATTAAAAGGCTGTTTTGAAGAACTGCAACTTGCTGGTAATAGCATACCCTGTTTTGCACATACCCTACAACTTTGCATTAATAAGGCCTTTTCAAATGGTAATATTCATGATATTGTAAAGAAAGCTGAAAATGTAGTAAGTCTTTTTCATCATTCTAGCTTGGCCAATTATAATTTGATAGAAAAGCAAGAGCAAGCTGGTACTTATTTCAAAAGGTCTTAAGATCACTACCAGCATTCCTATTATCGCCCATTCATGCTCAGCAATTTGTCACAGAGCGATCATTGAGAACAGATGAAATTGCTGGTCGTTGTTTTAGCAGTCTTTTAAGCATGTGGTAAGTGCTGTTCCACTTTGTGATGTTTTTATTTATTAACTTATGTGTTAACATATTAGTTATGCTTTTTATGTGCTGGATTGGCACGCAATACTCTACCAAATAGAAATAAGTTTCTATTAAATTACTAGGCAGTAAATATCTTTCAGTTTATGTTCTCAATTCAAAAACTTTATTTGCTTTTAATTCAAGATGTATAATTTGATGTTGCCTTGTACAATTCTAGTATTCTACTACTGTTTTTAGGATTTTGAGTTCTCTACATGGTGCACCACTGGTAACAACCTGGTGATACTTTAATGGCAAGTAGTATTGATAGGATTTCCATTAAAACATTGTGGCATAGGAGTGTTGTTTCGCTCATCTTCAGTTGAATTTTGGACAAATAATGAAATTGATAAGTTTTTCTGAGGGTATATAATTGGTTTTAGCAAATTACATTGAAACACTATCGCACATATTCAGTTTTATCAATGTAATCTTGTTTTGAATCGAGTAAATAAAAAAGAAAATTTAGATAATATTTCTTATACATGGAGTACATTAAATTATTCTAGAATGTCTCTCAAAAATTCTAGAAGTTACAATTAGGTGATTTTACATCTTGGCATCAAGTCGACGAGAAAAAGTCGCATTGTTATGATTTAATGATGCTAATACTCGGCGCTTGGAAAGTGATAAAGCTGCTCCAAAATACGACGCATTTGGATAATGTTGAATAGTAATTTAGCAAAACATTATAAGCCAACAGAAAACTTGACAATCCACAAGCAACTTTATCCATATCGAAATACAACTAAAATCACTCATTGTTAGTATATTTCGTCAAACCCCGCTAAATTAAACCCGGAATTAAATTATGGATATATATGTGGCACTTAGTGGCACCGCGTAATGGATCCGGTAGAAACATTACAATGGTTAATTACTTCAGTAGTCGCCACTGGTAAAATTTTTACTATCTTGGAACTTGATAAATGTTGGTAATTTGAAGCAAAATAAAGCTTGCATTTTTTCAATTAAAATGGAATTCAAATCGCGCAACTTTTTGAGTTGTCGTATTAGTAGTATAACTTCAATAAACAAGCAAATGCTTGATTATTCAAACTCCCATTGACCTAGCGTAAGATCCGACACATTACACGAAACTAGCCGAAGTTCATAAAGGCATATTCTAATCTATGGGCATATTGTTTCCGCCGGACGCGTTGTGTTTTTTGTACATATCGCAATCGCAATATACCGCAGGATTAAGTTGCCTAGAGAAATATACTTTTTACAGGTTAGATGTTATGCTTTCAGAATTTATTTTCATTATTTTTTATATTTATCAATTTCACATAATTTGCTAAGATTGCGATTTTATAATTTCGCATTTGTCAAACTTACGATTGCGATTTTATAATTTGTATTTTGTCAAACCTAATAATCTTTATATACCGACAACAAATTAATCGTATATCAACAAAGTTTAGTTTGAACACAGTACTGAATGCAATTTTTGCAAGAAACAACTGAAGTGCTGTGGAGGGAGTACTAGCTCAATTCGAAAACATTTTAAGACTATTCATAGTATTTTCGATAAACGAGAAAAACTCTTCCGAAACTTCAACTTCTAGAAAGTGACAAAGGTAAATAATTCATCAGGTTTTAATATTTTATCAATATTCATTTACTGATAATCTTTATTTAATTGAATCTTTTTGGGGCAATCAAAGTTTCATAAAATCTGATTTGGAACACATTAAAATTAATATCAGCTTATACGTATTTAACATGTAGTGATATGAAAAACAATATTTTGCTTAACATATATTCAGACACAGTGCCAATTACAGCGACTTTTTGCATAGATTTTTAGAAAATCCTACTTGCTAATTCCATGTCAATGATATAAATTAATATAAAACTTAATATCAAATTATTTTATAATAGTCCATCATTGGCCCTATTGATTGTTCAACTTTGATCAATCTTTAGAATTTTATATATATACTTTATTATATATATATATTTATTATTGTAATTATATATATATATAATATATATATATATTATATTATTTTTTATACATATACACATAATACTAGGGAATAAACATATTTCACTGTTTTCGATGTTCAATGAACGTTGAAGAAGATCCAGAGTGACTGATGACATTGACGCGGATAAAATCACAGGAGCATTTCGAAGCAGCAGGCATTTGGAAGAAAGGAGTGAGAAAATCACATGCTTACTTGCTGAAATGATTTCAACAGATTTGCTACCATTAAGCTTTGTGCATTGGAAAGGATTCCAGAAATTTATGAAATTTCTCGAACCTACATAAAAAATTTCATCAAGAGGTACTGCCTTGAGTCGAGTGAAATTATTATATGACAACAAGACCAGTGAAGTTAAGAATTTGTTGTCTGAAGCAAAAAATGTGGCAATCACAAGTGATATGTGGACATCAACGTCAGCAAATTCGTATATGACTATTAATGGTCATGTAATAGACAGTACATGGAAGTATAACAACATGACATTATCCACAGTCGAAGTTTCTGAGAAGCATACTTTAGAAAATTAAAAAAATAAATTGACTGAACTGTTGTTCATGACAATGCTGCAAATATTAAAAGGCTGTTTTGAAGAACTGCAACTTGCTGGTAATAGCATACCCTGTTTTGCACATACCCTACAACTTTGCATTAATAAGGCCTTTTCAAATGGTAATATTCATGATATTGTAAAGAAAGCTGAAAAATGTAGTAAGTCTTTTTCATCATTCTAGCTTGGCCAATTATAATTTGATAGAAAAGCAAGAGCAAGCTGGTACTTATTTCAAAAGGTCTTAAGATCACTACCAGCATTCCTATTATCGCCCATTCATGCTCAGCAATTTGTCACAGAGCGATCATTGAGAACAGATGAAATTGCTGGTCGTTGTTTTAGCAGTCTTTTAAGCATGTGGTAAGTGCTGTTCCACTTTGTGATGTTTTTATTTATTAACTTATGTACTGGCAGTTGAGCAACTTCAACTGCCAGTACATAAGTTAAAGCTCATTTCCACCTCGGTGGTTATGTTAATAAATTGTCGCATCTGGGGCACAGAAAACCCGCACGTCGTCGTAGAGAAAGCCACTGCACCCACGAGTGACTGATGTGAATTGGCCACCAAGAAGCTGCGATTTGACGCTATTGGATTATTATCTCTGGGGAGCGGTTATGTACGAAAATCGAAAATGTACTCAAAAATTGGGTGGATCGAATGGAGTACTGCCAAGTCAGCCGCAGTGGTCATTTGTTTACATGATTTATGTTTTAATTGTCAAATTTTGTATAAAATAATTTTGGTATGTCTAATAATTTATAAAACTGGTTTGCTGAATGATGAGCTAGCAGAATAGCTTGAAACGTATTAAAAAAGATTTATATTTACGTTCTGTTTTTATTTTTCGACTTGTATATATATATATATATATATATATATATATATATACATATACATATCCATATATATGTTTCAATGTATATTAAATTTTTACATTAGAGTCTGTAGGACAAGAATATGCTAAGGAGACTGAAACAAATTCAGCAGAATCAAATCCAGCTTCATCAACCCATGCTTCAGGTAATAAGTACAGATTATCGCAAGAGGCGAATAAAACACAATAATTTTAAATATTACTGAATCGAAAAAAAGCAGCAGAGAAGAAAGTTCAGACTATGACCAAACAAAAATAATCCCGCACGATCTACAAATTAATATCAACAAATGGCAGAAATAGACCTATACTTATAGAAACACCTTCGCCCTTTACTGCAACTACACTAGTGAGATACGAGTTACTTGAAAATATAAATTTCAAGCACGGTCAGGCCAAGTCATCTTAAAAATTGCGCAAAGAATTAAATCAGCGATAGAGAATAGTGAAATAAATAAAATAATTAAATATATTAACCAGGTGTGCCTAGAATTCATTTTATGCACAAATTCAAGAGCAAACAAAATAGACTTATTTTGGTTTGCTCCCAAAACACAAGAGTATTTGGAGAAAAGTTAACTACAGTATCTTATGACTTGGAGCAGTTTATATGATATCTTATGTGTTATCGAATATGGGCTTAAATGCAGTACAAAGGATGGAGAAATAATAATACTTTTTAAATATATAGATGTGGCAGAGATAGCATTGATGATAAGAGTGAAAGGTGTAGAGGTGTATTTATAGCAGTAAAAAGATACGCAATGAATTTTTATTCTAAGTAGTATATCAGCAAACGAATGTACCAGACTGATCTATGAAGAATTTGCCTCTCTGAACTGCAAGTAACTGAACCATATTTCAAACTTCAATGGTATGTATCTATACCAGTAGATTTCTAATTCGGCTGCGTGTCCGACAAGAAGGGTCTCGGCGAAGTTTTTAATTGTCGGTTCAGTATGTTCAGTGAGTGTTGTGAATTGTGCGTCGAAGCTACGATTCTATGCGAGTTACAACAATTTAGTAATCCAGACGAGATGTTGCAGACTCGATTCAATCAATTTCACAGGAGAAATTATAACTGATACAGTTTAATTTACAAGAGAAATTGGACCGGATGCAGCCAGTTTACAGGAGGAAACCCCTCACTCTTGATGATGATATTGAAATGAACCAATCTGGATCAACGGGCGGTGAGGTTCTACAGTGCAAGGGAATCATTATGCGCACGAGTTGCCGCAGATGACTGATATTGAATATGTAACAAGAAGTCCAAGAAAATGAAAACTAATATTATTCAATAATTATACGTATTCATGGAAAACGACATACAATATTAGATCTTATTGGCGATGTAGCAGTCTGAAAAGTTTAAGATGCCGAACAGAATAATATCCTAAATAGTTTCAGCCACAGTTTATGTTATAAGATTATTATTTCAATATTTTGTAATTTTATTTTGTTAATATTCTATTCATTATTTACATTTATTTTTGTTTTCAGGTTCATTCTTTTTATTTTTGTAAACCGCAACAATTTTGTATTATAATAAACCTTTTTGTAAACCTCAACAATTTTGTAATTTGATAAAGTTTTGATTGAAAAAAAAACCATCGGTGAGTCATAAAAGGAATAGAATATGGACAGGTAAAGATTGCATCAACTGTTTGAAAATGAGGATAAACGCTTACCAGCAAGAAGCAGGACATGGGTCGAAGCCACAAATTCAGAATCGACAGACAACGCAGTCGTGAACTATATCAAAAGAGCCTTAGAGAAAAACCATTCTCAAGTATACTCCGAGCCAATATCCAAAGTCTAGTCAAGGAAATGGTAAGCCAGAACTGATATCTGTTCAAGACAACGGGGCCCTTCTCCTAGACGCCCAAGTTGTCGGGGGCTCCACAGATATGGGAGCAGCACACAAACGCAAAATACTTTACTATCAGGATTTGGTCGAGACAATAAAACTGAGATATACCACGACAGACGTTAAAGTTAACACGATAACCCTAAACAATACAGTGGTACAGAATGAAACATCTAGTAGAAGAAAAAATTTTTGAAAAAAGAGATGAATTTAAAATAATTTTAACCAGAGTTCTAATAGGCGAGCTGATGGGGTTTGGTAGATGGTCGAAATGTACCAGTTATCGACGTACAAGAGAAGGTATCGGGTGGACTACATGACTCACGCCAGATACTAAGTGTGCTGCCTGCGCATAACAACCATCAAGCATAATGGTTTATAATAATTCGGAGGTTACAATAAGAAATTCGTTTCCTTTACCAAATATTTTAGAAATTTTAGACCACTTAGGCAATTCCAATTTTTTTTTCGACCATTGATTTGACTTCTGGTTTTCGCCAAATACCAATAAGCAAGAATAGTAAGTTTAAAACTGCTTTTTTGACTCAATGCTCCCATATTCATTTTAAACGTATGCCATATGGTTTAAAAAATATCCAGCAACATTTCAACGGTTGATGAATTCCGTCTTGTTTGGGCTGCAAGGAAGAAAATTTTTTATCTACTTAGACAATATTGCTATTTACTCAAATACTCTTGAGAAACATTTTAAAAGATTAAGTGGCATAAAGCCCGATAATTCAAACATTGATGCAGTCATAAATTTTCCAGTTCCGAAACTGCCAAAGAATATAAAATCATTTCTTAGATTAGCAGGTTACTATCGAAAGTATATCGAAAACTTTTCCAAGATTTCGAGACCTTTGAGCGAGCTTCTAAAAAATTAATCTATTCATATGGTCTTCATCTTAGCAACAAGCTTTTGAAACTTGAAAGGGTCTTTTGACTAGTGCCCCAGTTTTACAATACCCGAATATCCAAGAGACTTTCAATGTAAGAGCTGACGCCCCTGGCACTGGCGCAAATTTATCATAAGGGGACATTGGTAAGGATTTGCTAGTTGCGTTTGCTAACAGAACGTTAAACAAGGCAAAGGAAAACTATTTTACTGTCGAAAAAAATTATTAGCTGTTGTTTGGGCAGTGTGTCTTCAATCGGCTCTTGATATGGCTTATGAATTTAAAAGGAACTTACTTTTATGAGAAATTCTCAAAACTATAATCGGCCGGAATTAAAGAAACACTATTGGAAATTTATTAAAACCTGTGACATAAGCTAACGAAGTAACTTATATAAAAAATGGATATCCTATGGTCATCCTAGATACGCCTAAGAAACCTTTTGAAAAATTTTGACATTGTCGGTGCACTTACTATAACTTCTAATAAAAACAAATACATTCTAACTTTTCAGGATACACTAACTAAATCAATATTAGGTAAGTTCAGTAGGAATTTTCTTATAAAAAATCAGGAAGCAGATACTATTTGTAAAGGTTTTGTATAAGTGATAATATGTCACTATAGTATTCCTTCTACGATTTTGACATACCAAGGCACTAATTTCCCAAGCGTGCTTCTTAAAAATATTTGTACAATTTAAAAAATCGATAAGATCTAAATTACTGCGTATCAATCAGAATCGAACGACGTTCATGAAAGATCTTATCGGACTCTAGTTAAATATTTGCAAAATATAATTAAAATTGATCAAACCGATTGGGACAATTGGCATCCCTATGCTATGTTCACACATAACATCTCGTAACATTACTAACTTCAACTCCGCATACCTCCACAGGATTCAGTCCTTTTCGATCAATGTTTGGATACAACCCAGAACGATCACCTTCACATTCCCTCCATACTCCTTAATAAGAAATGAAACTTAAAATGAATTCTACTGTCGATGTTGCTCGACAAAAAGTAATTTCTTCTAAAGAAATTTCTGAACAATATTATGATAAAGAAACTGAGTTCAATGTTGAAGATTTGGCACTCCTGAAGAAAGAGTCTAATTCTAAAGGAAACCTCCGTAAACATGCTATGGATTGGTTCATACGAGATACAATCGAGAGATTCGCTTGTTAATTTTGCTTCATTGTGTGGATCTAAATCACTAAAGGTTTATATTAATATGATTAAACCTTATGTAATATATTAATTGTATTTAAATTTATACTTTTATCATTAAATGAGGGCCAGCGGTGGCGATATTGGTTAGAGCGTGGGCTAGCAGCAACTAGTTCCAGGTTCGCTGGATCGATTACCGCTACCGCCGTAGCCCGACATCAGGCAGCTTTGATGTCAAATTTCCAATTGAGGTTATAGATCTCAAACATAACCTCAAGTGAAAATCGCCTCTCGTGGGTATAGTTGCATCTATAATAAAAAGTCACCAAATACTTCGAATATAGATAATTAATCAAACCTGGACTGGTCAACTACTGGGTTGCCATCCATTCATATAATAATAAGAAAAGTCAAAACAATTACTTAATGTCTTAAGAGTGACAGATTGTAATTAAAAAAAGGAAAAAAAAATCATTGAATGAAGTTAATCAAATAATGTTTTCTATTAAGTTCATTATCAAGATGAAATTTTCCGAATTTTAAGTTTTCATATTTTAACACTAATTTTATATATGTCATTTCTATTTTTCTGGGTTGTGAATTTCTATAATTAATAATTTGATTTATGATTATAGTACTGAACCCTAGCTAGAACTATAATCTTCTTATGATGGATGTGCTTACTAAGTATCAAGTTTCTGGTGACACACGTTGTTATATGTACTCAGTGGAATGGCAGAAGCGTGGACTACCGCATGCTCATATCCTAATTTGGTTGCTCAATAAATTACATTCAAATGAAGTGGATGACATATCAGCTGAAATTCCCGATCGAGTCACTGATCCCCATCTACACGACATTGTGACGACACAGGTGCATCGACCGTGCGGTGCATTAAATCCAGTATCGGCTATTGGAAAGTGCACAAAACGATATCCGCGACCGTTAGTTGCCCACACATTTACAAGGAACGATGGATATCCAGTTTATTCGTCAACGATCAAATGAAGATAATGGTCGAACTATCAAAGTTAAAGTTCAAAATCTTGCATCGCTTGCGCATTCAAACTAATAATCCTGATATCCAAATAACCGATAAAATCTACAATGAAGGATTGATTCTGATTGAGGATCAATGCTTGACTATTGCAAACAAGCTACTAATTGAAGTAGGAATGATGGCGCCAAATCGATCGATGCACGATGCTTTCAACCAAGAATTAAATCGAGAGCTGCAATACAATGTTGATACATTGCAGGAATTCGTTCGAAATAATGTGCCGTTTCTGAATGAACAGCAAAAACAAGTATACGAAACATTAATGCAAGCGGTGGTCAATAATACTGGTGGTCTATTCTTCCTGGACGCACCTGGAGGAACAGGGAGAACATTTGTCATTTCATTGATTTTGGACACCATTCGATCAAGATGTGACATAGCTTTGGTGTTAGCATCATCTGGAATTGCAGCTACTCTTCTAGATGGAGGTCGTACTGCACATTCTGCACTTAAATTGCCACTCAATTTAAACACAATTGATACTCCAACATGCAAAATTTCCCGTGCCAGTGCAATGGGAAAATTATTGATGCAATGCAAGTTCATTGTTTGCGATGAGTGCACAATGGCACACAAGAAATCACTTGAAGCACTTAACTTCACACTGAAAGATCTTCGGCGAAATAACAACATCTTTGGCGGCTTGATGATATTTTTGGCAGGCGATTTCAGGCAGACGTTGCCAGTAATTCCCGTGGAACGCCTACAGATGAATTGAATGCTTGCCTGAAAGCATCACCTTTATGTAATAACGTAAAAACATTATCGCTAACCACTAATATGAGAGTTCAACTTCAAAATGATCAAAGTGCTGCACAATTTTCGAAACAATTGTTGTTGTTGTCCAACATGCATGTTGGAAATGGGAAAGTCCCAGTTGATGCGACATCTGGATTAATTACTCTTACCAATGACTTTTGCCGATTTGTAGACTCTCAATTAGCTCTTATTGAAAATGTTTTCCCAAACATTAGTGAAAATTATCAGAATTATGCTTGGTTAAGTCAACGAGCAATTTTTGCCGCAAAGAATATTGATGTACGCGCACTGAATTTCACCATTCAGTCAAAAATTGCTGGCGATTTGGTGACATACAAATCCATTGATTCCATAACAAATCCCGATGATGTAGTATATTATCCAACGGAGTTTTTGAACTCTCTGGAGTTACCAGGATTTCCACCACATAACTTACCACCACAAATATACACAATTTATTAAGAATGCACTTGCAGCCAACAATATCGATAGATATTGTTGGCTGCAAGTGCATTCTTAATAAATTGTGTATATTTGTGTTTACAGTATATGTGCCACCTGATGTATCATCTGAAGATTTTGAAATATTTCTTGAACTCTTTGAATCTCATATCTCTGGTAAAAATGTCTTAATTTTAGGTGATTTTAATGTACCTCATTTTGTCCAATATTCGCATAATTTCACTAACACAAAATGTAACTCCATCTATAATTTTAAATATCTCTTAGGTCTCAATCAATATAATCATATTTTCAATATAATAGAAAGATTGTTAGATTTAGTTTTTAGCTCATATAACTGCAATATTATCCATGATACCGAACCTCTGTTACCTGAAGATAATTATCATCCCGCTCTTCATATTTCTGTTTCCCTTACAACATCCTTTTTACCTAAGGCCAATGCATTACAACTTAATAATAATACCTCTCATTACAATTTTTATAAAGCGGAAAGTATGGATCGATCATTTGGTATCCTAACCATAGCAATAATTCAGATGCGATAGAGAAGGTTCAAAGAAAATTTCTAAAATATCTATACTTTAAAACGCACAAAATTTATCCTGAACGTGGTTTCGACCACAATATTTTACTTAATACATTCTGCGTATCATCTCTTGCTACACGTCGTTTCACTGATAGTATTTTGTTCCTATATAAACTATGTAATAATGCCATAGATTGTCCTCAAATTCTAGACCAACTATTCTTTAACGTTCCTAGACTCTCATCCCGAACTCAAATGTTTTTCAAATATCCTACTCCTAAGACTAATGCTTTATTAAACTCACCTATAGTGCTAATGTCCTCTAATTTCAACTCAATTAATAAAGATATCGATATTCACTCTCTGGAGTTACCAGGATTTCCACCACATAACTTACCACCACAAATATACACAATTTATTAAGAATGCACTTGCAGCCAACAATATCGATAGATATTGTTGGCTGCAAGTGCATTCTTAATAAATTGTGTATATTTGTGTTTACAGTATATGTGCCACCTGATGTATCATCTGAAGATTTTGAAATATTTCTTGAACTCTTTGAATCTCATATCTCTGGTAAAAATGTCTTAATTTTAGGTGATTTTAATGTACCTCATTTGTCCAATATTCGCATAATTTCACTAACACAAAATGTAACTCCATCTATAATTTTATAAATCTCTTAGGTCTCAATCAATATAATCATATTGTCAATATTAATAATAGATTTTAGATTTAGTTTTTTAGCTCATAACTGCAATATTATCCATGATACCGAACCTCTGTTACCTGAAGATAATTCATCCCGCTCTTCATATTTCTGTTTCCCTTACAACATCCTTTTTACCTAAGGCCAATGCATTACACTTATAATAATACTCTCTCATTACAATTTTTATAAAGCGGATTTTTCTAATCTTTACATGGACATTTTAAACACATCGTGGAGTTCTCTGTATACCTGTCCCGACGTAAATGATGCGTGCGATCTTTTTTATGACACCATTTATAGTATATTCGATAGATTTGTGCCTAAAACCAAGAACTCTCTTCTAAATAAATTAAACCTTGGTTAATTCCAACATTATTAAAAACTTGCGTATGAAAAAATACTATCACAAAAAATATAAATTAACTAATAACACTTTATATTACGAAAACTTTAAATTATACAGGAAATTAACAAAATCCCTTATGAAAGACGCTTATAACTTATATATAACAGATGTTGAACGTTCTCTATCGCATAATCCAAAATACTTCTGATCATTTTTACGTAGTAAGACTGGCTCTAACATAGTTCCTAATATATTAATGGTTAAGAATTTAATTCATACTTTACTAGTGTTATCAATCCAAGCTAGATATGCTTATTTCGTTTGATCATAACAATAGAGTAATGGTTGATATTGAGAAAATTGATTCTAGTTGTGTGCAAGTTGCAATGGCAAGTTTGAAAAATTCTAAAACATTTGGATTTGACGGTATTCCATCATTTTTTGTACGTGATTGTTCAACTGTTCTTTGTGATCCACTTGCATTTTTATTTTATCTGTCATTGAGTACAAAGACTTTTCCGAACTGTTGGAAGATCGCGCGTATAGTACCAATTTTTAACATGGCGACTCATCTAATATTACTTTATAGACCCATATCTTTATTATCTAATTTTGCTAAAGTTTTTGAAAAAATTGTATTTAATAAACTAATTCCATCGATAAAATATTTAATTTCTAATAATCAGCATGGTTTTATGCCTGCTCGTTCCACAACTACTAATCTAATATGCATTAAACAATTTCTTGCTGAAAATCTTGACATTAACGGACAAGTTGATGTAATTTACACTGATTTTAGTAAAGCTTTTGACAAATAGATCACAATATACTTCTTACTAAATTATCTAAAATTGGTTTTAATAGTTTCACTTACTTATTTCTTAAAGCTATCTTCATAATCGTAAACAATTCGTTTTTCTTAATGGATTTTTGAGTAACTTTGCACTGTCAGCTCGGGTGTGCCCCAGGGGTCCACCCTTGGTCCTCTTTTATTTAATATTTTTATCAACGATATATCGGAAGTAATTAATTGTCCTCACCTATTGTTTGCAGATGACCTCAAGTTATATCTTAAAATAACTCAATAGATGACTGCCTATAATGCAATCTCAACTAATTCTTTTCACTCCTGGTGTGTTCAAAATAAACTGGATCTGAATATATCCAAATGCAAAATTATTAGTTTTACAAACAAGCGCGTTCCGACGCATTTTGATTATAAATTTCTGACACACTGCATAGAAAGGTGTGATAAAATATCTGACTTAGGCATTGTATTTGATTCTAGTTTGACTTTTACAGATCACATATCTAATATATGTAGCAAGGCGCAAAAAT
>NW_020539419.1:184128-237285 GCF_003426905.1 Ctenocephalides felis
TCGAGGTATTATAGTTGCCTACGCAAAATAATAAAATGGTATCGAAAAATAGTGTACACTAATTTGTGGAACATCGATTGCAAATGCTTGGTACATTCATAGAAAATGGGGCAGAAAAAATTAATTATTTTAAAATTTAGAGAATAAATCATTGATCGGCATCGGCTTTTGACAAAGAAAAAAATCAGTGCAATGGCCAATCAAATAAACATATGCTGGAATCATTTGAGGAATCGGCAAGAAAGTCTCGGAAACGCTGCAAGAATTGCTATAAAAATTTAACTTTGAAAAAAGGCAGAACATTTGCAGCCAATAAGGCAAAAAGAGTTACAACTTATTGCGCGCATTGCAAGGAAAACCAGCACTTTGTTTACAGTGTTTCAACAAACAAATTAAACAAATAATGTTTTTATAAAACTTGCAATATATTTATACAACTATTGACCATGTTTTATATTATTGAACTATTGAACTTCTATGTTATGTACATTATACAAATAAAAATAAATATTTTTTAATAGAAATCTGTTAAATATTTAATATTTTAATTTTAAGCGTGCCATTGCATAACTAAGGGTTATATACCATAACAAAAAATAAATATCTTTTAATAAAATGTGTGTTATATATTTAATATTTTAATTTTCTGCACCCCTTTAAGCACCCATTAAGGGCATCGTTAACTACCAAGCAAGATGTACGGAATATTAAATGCAAAGCAGTGCTACCATACCCTACCTATCTAGACAATAATGATAAAATCAGTGTTGACAAATGGTTCAAGGAAAATGAGAAAAATACCCGTTACGAAACGTTATATTACAAAAAAACAGGTGTAGAACATAATTCACTAGAAGAAGATGATCACCTTTATAGTCATAATGACTAAAATGCAGGCAACCATTTTAAAGGAATTTGGACCTGATAAAATATGCATAGATGGAACACATGGTACGAATGCTTTATGGATTTACCCTGCATACTCTACTTGTAATAGACGACTTTGGGGCAGGCTATCCGGTAGCATTTTGTTTCACCAATCGGCAAGACGAAACTGCATTTAAATTATTTTTTGAGAAAATTTGTGATAAAGTAGGAAGAATTGCCACCACTACTTTTAGGTCTGACGATGCACCTGCATATTACAATGCATGTTCATCTGTCATGACGTCAACAAATAACCATTTACTTTGTTCGTGGCACGTCTCTAGAATCTGGAAAAGGGCACTTAGTGCCAAGGTTAAAGATACACAGAAGCAGACAAACATTTTCAACGCCTTGTTAAGATTACGAGCCACACTATGTGAGGATGATTTTTGGACTAAAGTAAATTCTTATGTTAGGAGCCTTCAAACAGATCCGCAGACCAAATTATTTGCATCATATTTTAGCAAAAGTATGTCAGCCGCGCAACAACGTGGGCATTTTGTTTTAGAAAATATATGGGAATAAATACTAACATGTTTCTGGAAAGTTACCACAATAAATTAAAGAGCATGTTTTTAGAACGCAAATACTGCAGACGGCTGGACAAAGCAATTGACAGTCTTTTCAATATTGAAAAGGATGCATTTCACAAGAGAAACCGAAGACTGAATGGCAATGCTATATCAATATGAAGTTTGAAGATTTTATGTAGTAATGTAAAAAGCTGTTGCCCTTATGGCCATGTTATTACCCGTTAAATCCGTTAAATATTTAATATTTTTATTTTCTGCGTACCATTGCATAAATGTGTGTTATATATTTAATATTTTAATTTTCAGCACCCCAAAGTAAAATTAAGTTTGTACCTCATGTGGTACAATTGCGATTGTTGAGAGAGTTGAGCGTGGGCAACCGGTGGTACACGCCGCCCGATGGCACAGTCTAGCTAGAGACAGTTCAGTGTGGTACACCGATGGTACACACCGACGTGAACGTGTAAAATCAAAACAATACCCAGAGCACCATACTGGTGTATCTATTCTAGAGGATTTGGGGATCGGTGTGGTTTCCCACGTTGCATTGGATTATATGCACATGGTGTGTTTGGGGGTGACAAAGCGCCTAATTGCTCTCTTACGGAAGAACAGAAAAGGAATATGAACAATTGTATAATAAAGCACAGAAAGTTGCTCCCTTCGGAATTTTCCAGATTGCCTAGAAGACTAGAGGATCACAAACATTGGAAGGCCACTGAATACAGACAATTTTTGTTAGATTCTGGATGAGTAGTTTTAGAGACCTGTATTAAGTAACCAATTGTTTTTAAATTTCCTGCATTTTAGGCATTAGAATTCTATGTGATACAGAGGCATGTCTCCACTGAAATAGTTTGGCAGCGGACTTGTTAAAACTTTTTGTTATTAATTATTCTGATTTATATGGATCAGATAGATTAACATTCAATGTTCATAATATAATCCGTTTAGCTGATGAAGTCAAGAAGTTTGGTTGTTCATTAGACAAATTTAGTTGTTTTCCATTTGAAAATTATTTCATGAGTGTGGAAAATAAGATTCAAGTTTCACTCAAGCCCTTGCAACAATTAGTAAACAGAATGTGGGAAGAAACAACTAATAAAAGCAGAAGTGAATTTATTCAAATCAAGAGTTTTCCAGTAATACACCGGACAAAAACATTAGAAATAGAGAAGATTTAATTTAAAAAAAAATCTATAAGTAATATAGCTTCAAATAACTGTTGTTTAACAACCGAGAATAAAATAGTTTTAATAAATAAAATTTGTGATGTTGATAAAATATTGTGTTCGGAAGCGACGATGACAAAATCATTATTTTTAAAACCATTCGACTCGAAACTATTCAATATTCATGTTTTTGACCCAAAAATTATGAATGATGTGACAATATCTGTGAAGGAAATAAAACAAAAATGTGTAACTCTCCAACTGAATCCAATTATGTGGCTATTCTTTTACTGCATCAGTAATTAGCTTTATGTAATAATGCTATTTGTAATAATGCTGAAACGTAAAAAATTATAATATTTTCTTACAAAAATTTATGATTTTCATTGATATGCATAGCGTATTATTAAAATTGTGAATTGTACATTCAGGTCGTATATATTGCAGCTAAATAGGTACGATAATTCCATATGGAAACCAATCAGAAACAAAAGTAAACCCCTACAACAAAACCCTCCTCTGAAAATAACCAACCAAAACGGATTCATTTGGGCAAAAAGCAACGAAGAAAAAGCGGAAGCATTTGCTGATCATCTAAGTAGCATTTTTAGCGCTCGAAATATTTCCCAGAATAATTTAATTAACAATTTCGTAAATCAACCCATACATTCTACACCGTTAGGACATTTTTCACCAAATGATGTCTTATGTGAAATAAAAAGGATAAAAAATAGATCTTCGCCAGGAATGGATAAAATTACTCCAAAGATGTTAAAAGAATTGCCTACAAAAGGTATTTTATATATAACAAATATTTTCAACGCCATACTTCAATACAATTATTGGCCCACAGCGTGGAAGACTGCAGAAATTATTATGATCGCTAAACCAAACAAAAACCATCACACTGCTAGTTCATACCGTCCTATCAGTCTTTTATCGACATTATCGAAAATTTTAGAGAGACTTTTGTTGCAGAGATTGTCACAAGATCATCTGAATGATAGTTGGATTCCTCACCATCAGTTTGGCTTCAGAAAAAATCACTCTACAATTCAACAATGCAACAGAACGGTGTCTCGTATTCTTGAAGCCATGAATAGAAAGGAACACAGCGTAGCCGTATTCTTAGATGTCAGTCAGGCTTTTGATAAGGTTTGGCACTCAGGACTCCTATATAAAATCAAAACAACTTTTCCAAACTACTTCAATATATTAAGCTCATATTTGCCTAATAGAAAATTTAGAATCAAAATTAAAGATGTGACTTCGAGCATCAGAAATATAGAATGCGGGGTACCACAGGGCAGTGTGCTAAGCCCTGTACTTTATCTTCTTTTCACAAACGATATGCCCACAGATGATCTTCTAACCATATGCACTTACGCCGATGACATAGCAATTATTTCATGCAATTCCGATATTAGAACAGCAACTTGTCAGTTACAAAATTATTTATCTAGTCTCGAAAAATGGTTTTCAGATTGGAATATCAAAATCAATATCGAAAAATCTCAGCACATAATTGTTTCTCTAAAACATCACAACAGTCCACCTATCATCATGAACAATTCAATAATTCCACTATGCAATTCTGTTAAATATTTAGGCATGCACATTGATTCGAAATTGACATGGAGAACGCACATTGAATATAAAAAGAAACAAATCCAACTGAAAATAAAAGATTTTTACTGGCTTTTTGGGAGGAAATCTGAAATCTCTCTCGATAACAAGGTACTTTTGTATAAAACTATCATAGTGCCCATTTGGACTTATGGAATCGAACTATGGGGTTGCTCATGCAAATCTAACATAAACATCATTCAAAGGTGCCAGAATAAAATTCTGCGTATTCTCACTAATGCGCCTTGGTATATTTCGAATTTTTGCCTACATAAGGATTTGAAAATCTCAACAGTCAGCGAAATGATCAAGATTAGAAGTTCATCTTTCAACAACAAATTAATCCAGCATACAAATCCTACAATTCAAGCGATTCAGAGACCGATAAGAAGATTGAGCAAGAAATGGCCTTCCGATCTACCAAACACCTAGCCCAATGTCTGCACGCGTCCTGACGTAGTACGCGGCATACATCATCACGTCATCGTTCATTTATGTTATTATTTTTGTATTACTGTTTTAATTTAATTTTTATTTCAACTTTTTTCATTTTATATTCAATGTATTGCATTTTTTGTTTTTTTGTATTTCTTTTTTTTGCTCATATCAATTTTGTAAATAAGACTTTAAAGTCTTGATTAACAAAAATAAATTGTAACAAAAAAAAAAAAAAAAAAAAAAAATTAAAATTGCATATATAATTTTATTTGAAAACTATTTCTTCGTTTCTATTATTATAATTTTTATTTTTCTAGCATTCTTAAATAAAATGGCGGGAGCTGTGAGGAATTTCACGCTAGTGAGGGAAATAATATTAACAGACTGCCACACCGAGTCCCATTGAAAAGATAGGCTTGTGTAAGTAATTTAAATCCACTTTTTATTCTTCAGGACATGTGTATAATTAGAACATTCTTATTATTATAACTCGAGTGCAAAATCGAGACCAACGAAATTAGGAGATGTTTCGGTGAGATCGTTTCTTTGTCACACGGTTTTGTTGTGTGGGGTGTCGGAGCATAACAAAGGTATATATTTCCTTTTATGTATATATATATATATATATATATATATATATATATATATATATATATTAGGGTGGTCCTTAAAATGGTCATTTTCGAATTTCCTTGCTCCCAGGGGCTCAAATGGTTCCAAATAGATAAAAAACAATTCTCTGAAAGTTTTAGCTCTTAATATTAACGTTTAGATAGAGCGCAATTCAATCAAAGTTTTGTATGGAAATAGCATGAAAAAAATTTCAAAAATTTTAAAAATGTTTTTTAGATGTAATTTAGCGAACAAATAAATGAATAAACCTCATTCATTTGTCGCTAAGTTATACCTAAAACATTTTTTTTTTATTTTCAAAATTTTTTCCATGCTCTTTCCATACAAACTTTGATTGAATTGCGCTCTATCTAAACGTTAATATTAAGAGCTAAAACTTTCAGAGAGTTGTTTTTTATCTATTTGGAACCATTTAAGCCCCTGGGAGCAAGAAAATTCGAAAATGACCATTTTAAGGACCACCCTAATATATATATATATATATATACGAGTATATATATATATACATGTATACATTGGTATAATTAAGGGATTTTTCATTATAATTTTTCTTTATAATAGGTTACAAAATGAAGGGCGTTAGTTTATGCTTCGACACGATAAAATTGCACGCTAATAGCGTGTATTATCGTCGCTCCTGCCGGTTCTTTATGAAGATAGTGGAAACGTGGAGGAATACTTCCTACATTTTTTTAAAGATCAAGAAATAAGATTTTATAGTAACAAAGAGGTAATATGTTAAATTTTTATAATACATAAATACATAGAAATCAGCTATTATAATATTATTAATTATTATTTTAGTCCACAGACGATGCGAGTTGGAGCGACGGCAGAGGAAACAGCCGCGGCGGCATAGGAAACAACCGCGGCGGCGTAGAAAACAACCGCGGAAATCACCGCGGAGATAACCGCGGCGGCCGCGAAAGCGACCACGGTGGGCAAAGAAACCATCGCGGCGGCCAGGGCGGTAATGATAGGATAGGAACTCCAATTCCAATGGTAAATAACATCCATGGCTATACAATATGTTAAAATTAAATTTAAGTAAGATAAATTATTTCTGAGATAAAGATTCATATTCAAGTGTAAATTTTATTTTTGTCTATCTTGTATATTTGTATTTTTTTCAGGGGTTGTATATATATATATATATATATATATATATATTCAATAGATAAGTCCTAGATTTTTTCAATATATTGATTGTTTCTTTTCCGAACAGTAAATCCAATAATAAAAAACAATTTGTTTTTTGAAGATGTTTAATACGACGTTTCGGAACTAGGTACGTTCCATCATCAGGTTTATTCTGTCAAATACAATGTTTTTTAAAAAAATATTGATTAACATTAATTAACGATGGTCAATACAGATTAATTAGAAAAATTTTTTATTTTTAATTTTTAATCTATGTATTATATATATATATATATATATATATATATATAATACATAGCTTGGATGTTTGACTAATTGATTTTATTATTTTCACATTTGGCACAAAAATGTGCCAAATAAAACCCAGCGGACCCGCGAATAACATAACCTCAAGAACGATTTTTAACAATTGCAAAAAGTAGGCTGAAAACGTTGCCGAACTAGTATAAAACACAACATTATTACTTTATATTCATAGTTATTTATTAATATTCATCACTAATTCAGTTATTAATAAGATAAATGTAAAAACTGTGCCAAATAAACACTGGCAGGCCCGCGACTAATTTATAAAAAAAAAACAACTTTCACTATGCCGATCGTTTGGAAGAACGATCTAATCACTTATTGGAGAACCTCTAATCACTTTTTTCAACTTTTCAATACAATAATTCATGAATATTCACTTTTTACCACTTTTTAATGCAATAATTGATAAATATTTGCAATGATTTGCACTATTTCAACATATCTTCGAACATATTTTGACACGGCAGATCATGTCGGTTGGTATCAATGTACTATGACATATGTAAAAATACTTGATTGTAGGTTAAAGATTTTTATGTCAAACAAAGATAATGCAAAATAAATGAAATTTAATTGAATAAATTATTATATTTTAATCATTTTCATAAAAAAATTAGGTTTTAAATGTAGCCACGCCTTTGCCGATAAGCCACGACCACGAAACTGTCAAATACCTGGGCATGCCAGTTGTGAGTCTGCCAGTTATATGCACGTTCAAAAATTTGGTTCGATCTATTTACATTTACTAAAAATACTCCTATTTATGTCATTATCAATATTATTTGTATCATAGTTGTTATTGATATTATTATTTATGAATATATCATTCTATATATTATAATGAATGCATATTGCGGAGCATTTGGTTTTGAAGAAAATGTAAATCAGTGCCCACACTAATAAATAATCGCGCCAAAATTTAATTTTCTGTAGTTGCAAGGATCGCAATTGCATTTCGTATTTCTTTCCAGTTTTGATCGTCGCAACAGTTGCAGGTATTTGTTTAATTTGTTTAATTTAAATATTTGAAATAATTAGTTATAGTAATAACTATAACTAATATATAATAATAAATTTCAAAATTGGTACCATTATATTTGATAGTGTTCATGGGATATAGTGATTTTTAAAAAAAGAGGGTTCATGCGAACACGTGCCCTCATCATGGGCTGTAAATGAGGAGAAGACTATGAAATTATGATCAGAAAATGTAGCAGGCTATAAACTAAATAAGATGCTGAAGGCGTCTATTATATTTGATAGTGTTCATGGGATATAGTGATTTTTAAAAAAAGAGGGTTCATGCGAACACGTGCCCTCATCATGGGCTGTAAATGAGGAGAAGACTATGAAATTATGATCAGAAAATGTAGCAGGCTATAAACTAAATAAGATGCTGAAGGCGTGCGAGCCTCCTTCGTTTAGAGATTACTCTGAATTGGAGGCTAAGTTTACGAGAAGCACCAGTGAAGAAGTATGTAAAAAGAACTCAAAATCAATCGTATATTGAGAGCTCAGACGATAACACTCTGAGCTCTATCCCAGAAAAAGAAAAACCAGCGCAGAAAGGTATGTTGTTTAATATTTTTATTACACCGAATTAAACAATATAATCTATGTTAATATATATTCAATGGAGATACAAACAAACCAAGATGAAGAAGTGGTCAGAGCTCTTTCAAAGTGAGAGAAACAAGGCATCAGCTTCACAGATTCAATCCGTGAAAAAAAACTAACTTTATGTTACCTATTAAGACGAATGAAGAATTAGACGATTTAGAAGAAAAGCTGAAAAATATGGATACCTTTAGGGATTTGGTAAATACAAATATTTTCTATAGCTAATGTTTCTATAGTTCATATGCAATGTATTTAATAAGTTCTTATTTACAGTCGATTCAGCTAACTCTGACCGGCGGAACAAACAAAAAGCAATTGATTAAATCAATGCTAAAAAAATGTATGAGCAAAGACCTTACAACTTTGTTTTCAAGTGTGGGTCAAAAGGGTAAGAGATTGATTGATTTGATTTGAATTGATTACATCAATGCTAAAAAAATGTATGAGCAAAGACCTTACAACTTTGTTTTCAAGTGTGGGTCAAAAGGGTAAGAGAAACCCTCGAAAAAGTAAATGCGATTCCTGTTCAATTATTTCATCCACACACATTATCTTTTTATTAGGGAGCAATATATGGCAATCTTTATTAATTGAATACATTTTATATCCATTTATTTTAACAAAACCAATCTTGGATGTTTTATGTATTTCAATATCATTTGGATCTACATTTGATTTATCATGATATTGTTCGAGTAGTCTGCATAATACTTGTTGCAAAGGCTTTGCTGGTCCTCGTATCAATTTTAGTAACTGTCCCAAATATCTTTCAAATGAAAAACAGCTGCACTGGTCAACACTGATCATGTGAAAAATACCATGTGTATTATATACAGGCATGCATTCTCCATATAGTTTTACCAATAGCAAACAAAATTTTTCGATCAACACTAATGCCTGATCCAATAATTTTTTATTAGAGTTTCTGAACATACAATTCTCATAGCAGCATGAAAGTTAAGAAAATTTTTATATAGCTTTCTGGGCAGATAAGTTTTTAAGACTGCATATCGCATGAAAAATCTAAACTCTGTCGCCTTCCATTTTTCTAGATCAGAGGTGGGGAACCTTTTTGCCGTTAGAGGCCGCACTTAAATTAGGCAGCAATAAAAGAGGCCGCATAAGCTAATTCACCTAAAAAAGTGACTTTTGTGAAAGTATTATAATTTTTTTTATAGTTATAACAATTTATTGCATTATATAGAAAAAAGTAAATAAAATACTTAAAAATTAAATTTTAAATGAACTATAAATATTTTGGTTCGTTTTAATTTCATTTAAACATTCATTTTTTATATAAAATGATATTAAAGTGTTTTGATTTGAAATTGATTTTCATTTTCTTATTGTTACATAATTATTTGAAATAAGAAATTATATATTTTTCGTATACCATTGAATTAACTGATAGATTTTTATTTTGCAAACTAAGATGTTAATGGTTAATTTTGGAAATTTCGGGCTTTGGAAAAGCCAGATTAAATTCATTTGTAAACTTTCGGTATGAATATTCCTTTTGTCATTAAAGACAATAGTTGTTATAATAAAAAATAGGATTAATGGCGTTTAATCGCAACGTTACCTCTTGCCAAAAGAAATATACCTAGACTAGACACTATTGACAATTTAATTGAAAAATATAATTTAAAAAATATTATTAATAAATGATGTACCTAATCCATTTAGAGAATGATAATGTTTACCCATAAAAATAATAATATATAAATAATAAATAAGCGTATTATTTGATAATGTATAAACTCATAATAATGCACGTGAAAGAAATATTTTAATTAAAATATGTATTTATTATACACTAAATGTATTGTTACTTTATATTTTGCATTTAAGTTGTTCTCATTTCAAAAACCTTACTCTATATTTATATTTCAAGATTTAAATAAAATAAATTTTATATATTATGTGCATTTAAGTACGCAGGGTCAAATTTTGAAATTTGGCGCCCTGGGGCACTGACAAAAATGCCGCCCTATCCCTAAATTTTTAGGTAAAATAGTTTTTATATATCATTTTTCTAAAATTAAAATTGCTATTTAATTGCAGAAAATTTATTAGGCATTACATACTATAAATAGTGGTGCTTGGCATCGTGCCTTAAGGCAAATTGCTGGAACTTCCCGTACAAAAAATTAAAATAAAAAAAAAACTTTTTTTAAAGCGATCGCCCTGCTTTAGCTGCGTAGAAACAAAATAAAGAAGCGCGTAAGCGTCACCCCGCGGAATAACGCCTCGCAGAATAAATAATGATACAGAACCCATAGTAAAATGTAAACAAAATTTATACTTATTATTAAAATATATGAAAATTTGATGTGCATATGTTTAATGATCACTTTTGACCGCCAAATGTTTTTTTTTTCAAATTTTTTATTGGACCATCGAAACCGCTAGACCTGCCTCCCACAAATTTAATTAGTTCTCCGTTTTGTCTATACATGTAAATTGCTTTTAATGATATTGGACGTTCCATTTTTCAAAAACTGAATTATTATTTTTGGGACCTGCTTTGGCCAATAACTAATCAGCACGTCTCGCTATCAATAGGAATCGGATCATTCAAGTAAAATTTAATTTTAATAAATTTAATACATAAAAGCTAATAATTTACAAAAAAATATCGAAATATGAAAAAAAGGTTTCTTAAATTCAATTTTCATCATTTTCCAAAAAAATTTAAAACTTTTTATAAAATGTAATTATCAGTACGGAAAGTTTCAGTAACTTGCCACTAGACACCAATTTTTAAAATATATTTTTTGTTTTATAAAAAAGGTATAGTTTTGTGTCATTTTATAACTATGGTCTCATAAAATTGCCAATATATCTGGTTGCTGATCTCCGCCAAAGCTGCGGATTTGCTTTTGGTTGCGAGAAGTATAAATTTTTATCATTTTACTACGGATACGCATAAAAATCTTTAACCCAGGTGCTAACGATTCTTTTGCACTGTTAACTTTTTTTATAATACTTCTTGTATCATATAATAGGCGATGTCTTGCGAAATCGAAAATATTGCTTATATTAAATAATATTAATATAATATATTACATCTCTATTTCGAATCTGCCTAAGAGTCCGTTTTTCAGGCTAGTAATCTGATGGCATGTTACAATATGACTGTTTTTGGTGGGATTTTTGTACAATAGTTGTTTGAAAGTAACTCTGCTATTTTGTACCAGACGGCAAGGGGCCGCACAAAAACCTCCCGGAGGCCGCAGGTTCCCCACCTATGTTCTAGATCCTTAAATCCATGAGGGTTCAAGATACAAGATTTAATAGTGCGACTTAGAGCGCATGACAGACTCCGATGTTTTATCCAAGAATTCAATAGTGAAATGAAAGAAAATTTTTTATCCAAGAATTCGCATGAAATTGAAAAAAAAGTGGTGCACATGTGGAAGACATTCCCTTTTCCGAAATTTAAAAATCGTATATATATAAAGTAAAATATTCAACTTGAGTTTACATGGTACAAGCAACGACATGAAAAAGCATACTTAGATAAAATATGGATCAAAAATTTGAGCATTACAAACATTAAAACGTATATGGAACTAAAAAATATAAATGGAGTATTTTCGTTTCTAGTAAAATCGATACAGAATGCGCAGTCTCTTGTATGTTCAAAAATAAATCTTATGTATAGCTTTAATATAGTGGCAAAATAAAAAATGAAAGTAAAATTATAAGAAACATGTTTTACTTTTATTATAGCGATAGTAAGTGCTATTAGTAGCTATAATTATATTATTAATGATTCATATAATTTTACATTCATTTTAAAGTTATCACATTGAATGTATTGTAGAAATGTATTCAAGCGTTTGTAGTTTTCCACTTGTAAGTTTAGTGAAAAACAAAGAAAATTTTATTATGTCTCACCAGTTTATCCTACAAGTTACATGTGTTGACCATTGAATATTTAAAATTAGTTAAATATAGCATATTGCATTAAAAACTTATTATTCTCTTCAAGAATTTGTTAATATTTGCAAATATCAATACAAATTTTTAATATCGATTTCGAGTGCGAATCGATTTTACTCTATATTACTTTTTCTTTATATAATATCCAGACTGCATAACATGTTTCAATTTCCTTTTTATATCAATTTAACAAACTTAGTAGATACATATACACAAGTGATTTGGTAAAGATTGGGAAGAACTTTTACCAGAGATCAGTTAAGTCAGTCGAAGGTCCCAAGATTTTACAATCACAATTGAATTGGACAAATCAATCTTCACGACCTTGAATAATTTATATAAGTATTGAAATATCTTCGTTCGCCAATAGATTATAAAATTTTATACATGGTTACGATTTGGGTACAAATTAAAAAAAACAATCCTCTTGATTTGAACCTTTGAGCGAATATTATTTATTGTGATGTCACTTCCTTCTTGGACTAAACTAAGGTCAGTTATACCTTCTGATCCATGATTAAGAAATCCGGATAAAATTAAAACTATGTTTCTGATTAATTATGCATGACGATGAAGAATCTTGAAGCTAATACTATTTATTGTGATGGCACCTTTTCTAAATATCTCAAAATTATTAAATGTGTCAAAATCCCTTCGGTGACTGAATCATGGATATCATTTTATTTAACATTCGGTATTGATCTTCAAAGAAAAATAATCTAGTAGCCAAATAGATCCAAAATTAAATAAAAAAAAGTTGAAGTATTCTTACTTTGCATCAGCCTCACATTTGGTATTTGGTTAATAATGTAAATCCAGGGCGGTTTCTTCTATTTGGTCGAAAACTGCTTCAAGTAGTTCACAATCATAAAGACAAAAATGTCCTTGACTGGATTGGAACTAACTTCTATTTGCATTTTTCAAATAGTTTGGCACAATAAAGCCATCGAATCATTGCCATAACAATGATCATTATCGATTTTTCTGTTTTTGCAGAACCGGACTAGTTGTACGGACTTCGAAATGGAAGCATCAGACGTAACTGAAGCTAACGTGGAAGTTAATCCTACTGCAGGGAAGGGTAAAAAGCAAGGTAATGGTGCAGCGCAACGAAAACAAGCGCATTTTAGAGCTAAGAAGAACCACCAAGTTCAAGGCTGAGCTCACCGCCAGATTACTGAAGCGATTGAAAGTGACTGACCCGACCAATTTATCTGCCATCAAACTACAGTCAGCAATTGTGCCTTCAAGGATTCCTATTTCGTTCAGAGCACTACCTCAGTATGTGCATGACCTTTGGTCGAGAATGAAATCTATTGGAACCCGATCGTTCGCAACTTTATCAACTGACGAAAACTACAGAATATTTCTAAAGTGTTTTATGTTCATATGCGAAGCCAAGGTAGTCTATGCTCAGATGAGATGCCAACAAAAACCGGCATTTCCTCTACCATCATTAGAGAAGTTCACCAAAATTCAACTGCGTGTTCTAACCTCGATATCTAAGCGACTACCATATCCACTTGTTATCTATGTGGAAGCTATTGGCAACTTTGACGCAAATGGACAGCCTGTCGTTCCTGTTTTAATTGGAACTGAGCCAACTTTGGCCTCAGGCGCGTTGTCTTTTGTTCCGAGTGACATTCATCGTCTACTCAGACAGCTTGCGCAACCAACGGCAGCAGACAACATCGTCGCAGCACTGTCACAAGAAATTGATGAAATACCTGGTATTGACTGGGTCCGAGGAGCCGTGGACTATCAACCACCGGCCGCCGCCCCCAACACACCTCTGCCACCAACAGTTCGTGTCGACGCAGTATCAGTATACGCTCAGACTTTAGAATTTTGGAATGAAACCATTCCTAGTCTAAGGGAGCGTGAAGTTTTCAATCAGATCATTGCATCAATGGACTCTAAGAAAGGGTTCAATATTCAGTGCGAAATCACCACTGGTGATGGGTCGATCGTACCAGTAGTGCGATTTCCTGATCAATATGATTCTGATGAAATGGAAACGTTGTATTACATGAATACTTATGTACCAACCTTTGAAGAACAGTTGGCGCCAGCTCTCCAGCTTGGCTACGAACATCGCGGGACTAAGTTCTCCCGTTTCTATGGCAATGCTTAAAGCACGGCTCAGCGTCTGCGGAACAGGCACGCCATGCCATTATTTGGACTTATTCAGAATGATAGTCCAGTGAACATGACCGGGGGATAAAAATAGTCCAAAGATTTCTATCTTATCTACCATCATCCGTTCACAAATATAAATCAAATTTCCTTTTTCATTGTCATGTATGATTTTTCAACAAATAGACCAAGAAAATTGTAATGTAAATAAATCATAATTAGTGACACTATCGAAATCAAAATTGTATATGAAATACCGTGTATTATACACTAAATCCTCGTGTTATGCATTTGTCTCAATCAAAGTTAATTTCTTCCATGACATGTTATATGCTCATGTTATTTTACGTAAGAGCAAACCTATGCTCTCTTCAAATATTCATATCGTCTGTCATATTGAGATAAATGAGTAATTATAGTAAATATTAATCATATTGTTTACTATCTTGTTTCACTCCCAAAAATACTTAATTGTTCTGGTTCCAATAGATTCGCAATTTCGTTATTATATTATCGTTAGTTATTGTTGAACCTCAATAACAGTTCTTTTACTTCAATTCATTCATTATCTCTTGTTTCATGTACGTAATAATTTTTCATTCCATTTACAATACTCCTATTACCAAAGGAGATATAAAATCGATTACAAATATCTATTATCTTAACATTTCCTATTATTTTCTTTAATATTAATTTTATTTTCTTTAATATTAATTTTATTTTCTTTTCTGAATTATTTATTTTATTTCCAAATTTGTTTTGTTAGCATTCAACAAATAAAGTTTCTTCGTGACTGCTAAATATTTTAACTAATTTTACATATTCAAAGACTAAATCACATTATTTAGTTTTATTATTACAACATTGATTTCGAGAAAAATCACAATTCAAGAAAACTACCGACAAATTTACAATACATTACATACTGATTTGCTAACGCGTTTGTTTTTTAGATTTATTTTCCCTTAACAAGAAACTCATGAGCAAATAAAATTATATGTAATATAGTAGCACACGTAACTAAACTAAACAGCTCAATATCATTCGGACGATTTAAAAAATAATTTTAAAAAATGTCACATTCTAACAATTTTCTAGATTTACTAAAACACGAGTTGTGCTTTTTATGTAGTGGATTGGCATGCAACACTGTACCAAATAGAAATAAGAAATTTGAAAATAAGAATATTTGAATTTTATTTAAATTCAAGATGTATAACTTGATGGTGCCTTCTACAATTCTAGTATTCTATTGATATGTTTTGGATTTTGAGTTCTCTACATGGTGCACCACTAGTACTACAACCTGGTAATACTTTAATTGCAAGTATTTATCCATTGAAGGTTCATAAGGGTGTAAGCCCCTTCCTGATACTGTGAAATACAAAAATTGTCACGGGGAGATGCGTAGCTACATCTTCAAATTATAAACAAATAAAAGTATATGAAGCGAGGGCAGAGTTCACATCCTGTGTTGATAGTGAACAGGAGAAAAACGAACAAATAGAGGATAGCCCCAATATAGAGAAAGGTACATTATTTAATATCTTTATATCATATCATTCAACAAAACATTCATGTTAATATTTATTGCTGAAGTGATATGTGAAATTGAACATGGAGAAGTAGAGGAGAGTCCCAATATGGAGATGCGTACATTATTTAAAATTTATATATTTAAACTATTTATAAAAATCTTTTAAATTCCAATAAACAAATCCATTCGTCTCAATATATATGTCCAGAGTACAAGTTGGATAGTATCATAAACACTCTATCCAAATTATCATATGAAATTAATGAAATGAAGGAAGACATAAGGGAGCTGTTGTCATATAAGAGAGATTCCGGTCACAGGTAATTATGCACCGCGAGATTTTTTTTGAGTGATCTTTTTTATTTTAATAAATTTAATTCGAAAGAAAATTGGAGCACCCCTAAGCGACAAAGAATGTTTCTAAAACCATCAATTAGATTTACACCAGTTTCTCGCAAAGGTATATGCAATTGAAAATTACAATAATATTAATTACTTGTATTTTTAAAAACTGTAAACTATTGCAGAGTGTCAAACAAAAACGCTGCAATGCCTTGACACCTCGAGTCCATAAGATGTATTACACATAAAAAATTTTGATACAGTGCAAAGAATTAATAAACAAAATACAAATTTACTGGACAAATTTCACCAGAGCATCAAATGTGCTGAAAAATTCTCTTGTATTCCAGCAACGTTAAATTTAAGGGCATGTCATAAAATGCCAATTGAGAGAACATACAGAAAAAACGAATGGAAGAAAGTTCACATTTGAAGATAAAATTCTCGCATTGACATTTTATAAAAAGTCGCTAAAGACCTGCTATTTCTGGAGGCAAATATTTATATTGCCGAGTCTTCAAACTTTAAGAAATTTACTGTATCATATCCCATTACTTGTTGGAATTAACGATAAGCTTTTCCAATCATTAGAAGCTGCTATCTCTCGCAAAAAAGATATTTGCAGCAAATATTGTGTATTTATGTTCGACGAGATATCTTTATCTTCTGATTTATCATATCATCAGGAAAAAGATCATTCTGTTTATATAATAGAGTTTGAACAAAACGCAAATGGCAGGAAGCTTTTACTTGCAGATCATCACTAGTTTTTATGTTGAAGCAAATTAAAGATCGATGGAAGCAGCCTGTTGCTTTTTGCTTTTCAGTTGGTGGAGTCAATAGTTCAGATTTAAAAAGTCTCATTGTTGATATCTCTCGAAAAATATTTATTATTGGTTTAATAATTATAGCCATAGTTTGCGACCAATACTCCGGAAACTGTAAAGCTATTAATGTTATTGAAAGACACCGAACACCATTATAAAACTAAAAATCGAGACTGGAACGAAGTGAGTTTCGAAATAGATGGGGGCACGAAATAATTCCGTTGTTTGGCCCTCCGCATTTATTAAAATGCATGCCGAATAATTTTGCAAAATATAACGTGAAGTTTACGAACTTAGACGAGAAGGAATATGAGCCTTCCTGAAAGATATTGTAAACTATTATGACTATGATGCAAATTGCAGATTGTTCCGGTGATGTTCTTCATTAACAGAAAACAAGATGAAGCGGATGAATTTCAGCCTGGCAGCTCAAGTTTTTTCCCAACGCAATGAGGATGGTCTACAGAACTCCGGTTACTTGGAAGCGAATGGAAGTTCTACAACATTTGGAACTGGAGAATTCTTGATTTTTATGAACTGTTTATTTGAGAGCGTGAATGGATTGACTAAATTGCCAGTAAATTGCCAGAGGTAAATAATTTAGTTGTGCTGTTTCTAATTAATCACAGCATATAAAATTTTGGCATAAAGCAAAGAAAGTGTTAAATTCAATACAGTTTATAAAGGTAAAAATTTATAAGAGAGCATTAACCCCGCGCAATAAAGTCCTAATAATTTTAACGGATAGGGAGATAAAATCCTCTTGGGAAAAGAAAATTGTATCGGAGGCATTTATGCGGCCGGCGAAGATCGGAGATGTCGTTTGAGCAAAATCCTTCCTCAACCTTGTGGTTGGGCTGTGTGCACACTATCCGATGCACACTATGGCTACGATATGAATGCTGTCGGCCTTAGTTTTCAAAATTCTATCACTCATGCCTTTCGAATATGAATACAGACTACGTAGAGAAGTGTACTTCGTAGAATTTTCGTAGAAGGAAAAGATCATACGGACATATATATTGCATTATGATGAGTCCTACGAAGCAAGTTGGGACCCCACTGATCGAGATAATACGGGGGCACTAATAAACAACATGGGAAAAATCACGGCAGCCGCGGAAGCCTACGCAAAGACCGCGGTAAAAATAGCGGCGGCTGGGGTGACATTCGCCATAGCAGCGGTAACTATCGCGGCAGTCAGCATTGCCACATTTATATGTATTGAGTTAATAATGAAACACTAGTATTATAATTGTAAAATCTGCATTATTTCTGTCAGAATTCTATCGTCAGCAAAATATATAACCTCTGAAACAACATCGAAAGAATTTGTTGTAAATTTCTTGAAATCGACACGAAACACTATATTTTTGCTTTTCATTTATATTAATACAAATTATTTTAATTAATATCATTTTTTTTGTTGTAACTAAAGCCTGCGTTAAGAACTGTAATGGGGTAAAAACCATAGAGAGTTTAAGACACATTTGGAAAAAAATAAAAGTGATACCGGGGGTTTCATTTTCTATGTACGAGAAATTTTAATCAAGACCCGCTAGAAAACTTTTTTGATTGTATAAGAAGTCAATGTTATTCTAATATAAATCCTAGTTGCCATAATTTTGTTTCCACTTTCAGAACATTGTTAATAATTTATCATCGCGTCACTCACCTTCATCGAATTGCGAGATGGATATACAAATGGATTACTAACTACTTTTCGAGGATTTTTAAATAATGATTTCTCAGAAGTGAAAAGCTATATATTTTAAAATATTTCATACTAAAATATTCAACAATTATAAAATGTTATTATTTTACTTAAACAGTATAGAATTTTAAAAATTTCACGTTAGCTAATTGATTTGTATATTATCTAATTTAGATAATAAATATTTATTTCAGAGACCGTATATCAATTTAATGAATTCAAATTTTTCTTCATATGGATCAATCGAGAATAAATCAAGCAAATTTCATAAAAAATCGGGAAACAAATATCAATTTAAAATTTTTATTCAAACAATTATTAAAAATTAAACAATCGACAGGATAAGTGTAATGAAATAATATAAATATTTGCTCGTAATATATAAAGACTCTTTCAATTGTCGCATCTGTTTGATAAGTCGCATATTGTTTTATACGTTTTATTGAAGCAGAATTTAATATTTTGGAAATCATTTTCAAATTTATTTTTTTTTAAATATTTTTTGGATTTGTATTGCTCTATCGGAGGGGAAAATATGGTTTCTTATTTTGTAGAATCGGTGTGGAATAAATAAAAATAGTTTTTTTGTAAAATATGCTTTCCGAAATTATTAGTCATATGTTATAATATATCTACTTATATTTTTAACTTTGTCTTTTATATAGTTCTATGCATAGACATATTAAATATAGAAAATACGAACACAATATTAGTTGCAGTTATATTTTAATTGCTATTATTAAATATCATTAAAAAAATTACCAGCTTTGTGAAAACAAGTTAGTCAAATAGTTCACTGGCGCTCCTACTATTACATCTGAGCGAGAAAGCTCCACTTGCACTCACACATATAAAGAAACTCTATTGACCATATTCAAAATCTTGGAAAGCGACTTCAACTAGATGAAAAAAGTTATAAAAGGGCCAAATGCAATTTGGTAGGATGAGTTGTATAACATTTGTTGAGTTGAGAAGTTCGGTTACTTGAGTGGAAGCAAAATATATAATGGATATCATACGAGGTATTTATTTATTTATTTATTTATATATATATATATATATATATATATATATATATATATATATTATATTATTATTGCTTATTATTGTTATTACTTGATGTTACGCCCTCCAATCTTATATATAAAATTCTTCTGTAACAATGTAAGTTTCATAATTCCTCCTAAACTATAATTCGGATTTTCATGAATCTTCCTGAAGTTTGTTCGGGAAATTTTCTAAAATGTTTTGATTCATAGAAATATAGTTAGATTGTAGAAATAAATGGAAAAAATTACAAAAAACCGCTTATCATTGTTTGCCCTTGAAAATATTTGAAGCTTAGTTTGACATTAAAAACAATTGAAGACTGTCATTTGCCAAACATTTCTATTCACTTATAGGCTAAGGCAATATTAAAATATAATAACTTCATGATTAAAAATAAAGAAAATATAATGTCTACATTATTATTGTCGAAAAGCAGCTTAGATGTGCCAAATATTAATTTAATATAAGATGCAAATAATATAACATGCATGTGACAAGTGATGCAGTCTGCGCATGCGTCTGACGCGCACGGCGAATCGTGTTCTCAACTGCGCGTGATTTGCTTTTGCTTGCAATAATTTTGTTTGCGCACTTTGCGAACAGATTCGCCGTACGAATTCGTGCAAAGGAGACGAACCATAAGTGATTACTATACTAAGTCACAATACAAAAAAAATTATTTAGAAGTTTCTTAGTGTCAAAAATTCATATTATTGTCATTGGGTACGGAATATTTACTCAATGCAGCGCTTTCGGTCTGAACTTTTTTTACTGTTTTCCATTTCGTTTGGAATTTTGGAACTAGGTTCATCTTACTCTTCAGAAGTGAAAACAATTTAGACTCCATTACCACTTCTCGGGTGGATGACATTTCTTTTCAGTGGTGTAATTTTACTTTTTTCAAAATAACGTTGGGTATCGATAAAAGAACTAATTATAAGAGAAAAATGTTTAATAATGTTTTTCAAAAAAGCAAATACTTTTCAAGTTACTGGCTACTGAAAATTTGTTTCTTTTTTGTAATGAACAAAATTATATCAATTAAAATCTTAATAAATCGCTATTTTATAGTGTTTTAGGAACATTATTAAGCTAGATATGAAAATGGGTTTTTATAGTGCTCAAAATAAGCTTTAAAATGAGTACTTCTGCGAGTAAAATGAGTAAACAATCATGCAAATAAAAAACGCATATAATGTTTTTTCATTTGAATAAAATAGTTTTTAAGTGCCATTTCCACCAAATTTAAAAATAATCGTATTCCATCTAGAATTAACTTGGTTTAAGAGATCTTGATGGATTCTAGAAAATACCACAACTTTAGTACAAACGATTTTCGAAAAACTCATGATTTCATAAAAAAACATTAAAAAAAAAACATCCAATTTCTCATTATAATATCTCTGAAAGAATACGTATAAAAGTATATATATATATATATATATATATATATATATATATATATATATATATATATATATATATATATATATATATGAAAAATCGAGGTATTTTCCTGACTTATTTTTGTTGTTTATTATTTTTATGTTTAAGGAGTGCGCGGCTGTCCAACCAGAGGTCTTTCGAGTCATTTAACCCTTCGCCGTTTCACAATAAGAGAAGTTACGGTCAAACTTATAAAGAAAGTTGTAGCTTATTTAAGGGGTTAGGGGTACTTGCATGCACGAAAAAATGAGTGTTTTCAGTATTTTTTTTTTGTTATTAAACGATGTGTTTCTACAAAAATATTAATACAGCATTATTATACAATGTTTTGACTTGATGTAACAAAAATTTCAGAAAAAAAAATCAATATTCCCAAAGTTATAGCTGTTTTTGTTGACCCTGTTTCGAAAAACGGTCCTGGCGGTGACCATCATAACTCCTTGGAGATTCATCTAAAATCAATCAAATTAAAAAAATAGTTTTATGAATAGTTAATCCCGGGCCGGATCGAAGGTTTTCTTATTTTTTGCAAAAATTAACAAAATGGCAGCATCAGAAAGAAAAAATCTAGATTTTTGGGTAAAAAATCAACAGTTAATTGGTCTTAAAAAATTCAAATTTTTGAAAAAATAAAAATCCTTCGATCAGGCACGAGTTTATTATGTATTCTAAAAGCTGTATGAATTTCATTAAAATTTACTAAGTGGTTTTCGAGTTACAGTGGTCACCGTTTCAAAAAACATAGTTTTGAGAAAAACGCGTTTAAAGTTTCACATTGGATTTACGTACAGAAATTCGAATTATTGAATTACTTAAACCAAGTCATCTATATCTGGGCCATATAATAGTTTATCAGTCATTGTGCAAGTTTCCAAAATTTCCATTTGCTGTTACCTACAAAGCATTCTGGGCTCCTGAGTGTTCTCGTTGGCGCGCTGATCTGCCACTTTCACACGTGCAGCATCCAATTTTTCAGCATACCAATGGGAATTATACCCACAATTAGGTTCTAGGGTATCCATAATCAATAATAATAATTATGTATATGCATTCAGCAATTTGTACGATAGTAAAACTAGTATTCACGGTTTCTAGGTATATTTTCTACTCTAGTTGGTTGAAGCTTTTAATTTTTTCTGATTATGGATTTAATCTTGAACTACGCATCTTGAAAGTAAATTATCATTGCTGAGTACGTCGTAAATCGGTTTGAAAGCGTTTAAAACATCAGGAGGTGAGGGAGAATGATTTTGAGTATAAGTATCGAGCTCTCCACTTGCGTCAACGCGCTGGTAAGGGTCCAATAACTCAAAAAGTAATCATCGGATCAACTTGAAACTTTCAGAGAATATTTTCAAGATGTTACCCTTAATGAAAATGCAAAAAAATAAAAATCGATTTTTCAAAAATCCCAAGTACCCCTAACCCCTTAATCACCTTTAAAATAGTGTATTGCAAATTCTGATAAAATCAGAATTAAAAAAGTAATAATCCAATTAATGCGGTGGATGGTGACGGAGTGCAAATTGTTTTCACATCTGAACTTAAAATAAAGATTAGCCTATTTCCAAAATATCAAGTAAATTGGAGCACAGTAAAAAAATTTACAGAGCACAAATATTAAAAAATGTTCAATAAAATTGTATATTAAAAATTATACACTGCGGTTTATACAACAAAATTTCCAATAGCTCAATTGATTTTATTGAATTTAAGGGTTATATAGTATTTTAGTCATACCTGTAGATGTGAATGTATAAATGAATGATTTTTTGTTTATTCACGACTAAAACATTGATTTTCCAAATTTATCACACTAAAAATGATCGTCTGCCTTTGTGATTTATGTCACAACATAAGATACACGTGTTGAAAATTGGAATCTTTTAAAAAGTACAACAAATTCAGAAAGAATTACTATATAGCATTCGCGGAAAAGGTGCAATATCACCTTTTATTTTTCTACCCAAAATAATTGCTTCAATAATGTTGCCTATAATTTTTATAATTTTGTACCATATTTTAACTGGCTTTTAGTAATTTTAATATCTAAATTACGTACATTTTTTTCACTAATAAATCAATATACATTATTGCTTAAGTTTATATTTGAAGTGAATTAATTTGTCAAATCCTGTTCACATGTGCTCTATTCAACTTACGATCAACAAAATTATGCTATATAGTATTATGCCGCATATATATTCTATAAATCGCAGTGTATAATTTTTAATATACAATTTTATTGAACATTCTTCAATATTTGTTAAATGAATAATTAAAGTGTTAACTGTGGAAATTGAGAAGAATCATTTTATTTGAAACAGTTCTACATTCAACATCACTCATATATTGGTGTAAATAGTAATTCAAAAAACAGTAATTATTATTTTTAACTAAGCAGTAAATATTAGTATAAAATATTCTAAAATTGTAGACGTGGGTACAGAACAACGTCTGTCGGGTCAGCTAGTATATATATATATATATATATATATATATATATATATATATATATATTGAATAGATTTCAATTTATTATATCGGTTATTACCGGGCCCGCCTGTAGTGTGCAAATTCAATTACAGATACAAAGGAATAAAAAAAATGGCAAATGCTATTCAAAGATTTAGAAGCGTGGGTGAAATCCCGCGCAATGAAATACTAATAGTTTTTACGGATTTGGATAAAAAATCAAATTGGGAGAAGAGCATTGTGTAAGTAATTTATTTTAATCCACTTTTTTATTCTTTAGGACATGTGCGTAAGAGACCGACCCGAATAGGAGAGGTCTTTTGAGCCAAATCTTTTCTACAGCATGCATTTGGGCTGTGTGCCGTGTCTGCCACAGATTATGGTATATATTTCTTCTATATTATAGCATATACATACTTATATATAAATATATATTATATATATATATATATATATATATATATATATATAAAGGTGATATATTTTTTCAAAATCGCGTAAAAACTTTACACTTTTAATTTGAAAATTTTTATAGAAGCGTAATTTGTTATATTATTTACAGTTATACACAAAATCCATTATTACCATATTTTTATAACAGAGTTTGACATGACTGCAGTCGGAATAATTTTCCAGAAAATTAAATCAAATTCGCTCCCGGACAACAAAACTATATCTCTTATGCCGGTAGAGTATGAGAATAGTGACGATGTGGGGCTATACTTCCATGAAGTGTTTAAGGAGAAGGATATCCGAATATACTATCATGATAAGGTAATATTACATTTATATAATAATATATAAATACATTGATTGATATATTGAACAATCAGTTATTATAATATTATTAATTTTTATTTTAGTCCGATGAAGCAAGTTGGGGCCCCACCGGTCTATCTTCTTATAGCGAAAGCGGCGAAGACGTAGCTTCAAAAGTTGGTAGCGGCCGGGGTTACCGTGGCCGCGGTTACTATCGCGGCGGTAGACGTGGCGGCGGTAATTATCGCGGCGGTCGACAAGACAGCTGTCGACGTGGCGGCTATAACCATCGCGGCGGTCGTCGTGGCGGCGGCGGCGCTCGATATCGCGGCGGTGGCTACTATCGCGGCGGCAGAAATTATGATCGCGCCATCTTCATTTATTGAATTTTTTATAATTAATAAATAATAAATTAAACAAGTTATTTTTATTTGTTTTATCCTTCTATACATGTTCTATATTATGTGTCATGTTGTAAATTATATATATATATATATATATATATATATATATATATATATATATTTCAGACATTTCAGCAAGAAAACTTGTACAAATTTCTATGTTCCTTTGCAATTATTAAGTTTACGGTCTAGTTTTAATTCAGTGGAAGCTAACAACATTCAAATAAAACACACAAAACAAAATTAAAACTCAGCAAACAACAAATAGCAGATTCAGTCGATGAAATAACAAAATTAAAATACCTTTTATGTTATAATACTAAATCAAAATACTTCATACCGTCTTGGAACAGATATGTTTAGTTTTTTCTGCAATATTTCCTATTAGGGAACCAGATATATTGTATTTTAAATTATTATTATATTTTAAATTATTATTATATTATACGTCTAAGGTAAGCTATCATCTTGGTTCTAAACATTTTAAAAATCATAATAATAATCATGATCTTGACAGGTTTTAGCTGTCAATGTTATGAAGCCAAAACTTTTGAACTTGACAGCTAATTTCTTTCGGCGGCAACTTCATGCTGGCTGAAATGTGATGTGACATGACATGATTGAGTTAGCAAATGACGAGCGAATTGAAGAAGCAAAGCTTTAAGCTATTATTATATTGTGTAGGAGTGAGTCCACGAGTTTCCGTAATATATTTACTAATTAGAATTTGTGTATACAAGCCGGAGTTTTTGTAAGTAACTATATAATTTAGATATTTGTGACTATTTGTATCAGAATTCTGATAAAGATATTTTTCCACAAAATATTGAATTATCGGAATTTATAAGTTTGTTTGTATTACAAATAAAGTTGTTTTATTATTAAAGTTATTCACTATGTCTGGTAAGTTTGAAAATATCAATAAATGCGTCATTCCCACTGCTAGAACAAGTGAAACGTGGCGTCAAAAGCACTTAAATAATTTAAAAATGGCGAAGATTAACCACAATGTTATTCTCACTGGAGACTCCCTTATTGCAAACTTGGTCAAGCTAAATTTCAACAATTTCATGCCGCCAATTTCGGCATTGGAGGCGATAAAGTAGAAAATGTACTATATCGGATAAAAACCGGCAAATTTTCGAATAAAAAAACTAAAATAGTGGTTATATTGATTGGAACTAACAATACAGAACATAATTTCAAAGATATTTATGAAGGAGTTATTAATTGTGTATTCGTCATTCGAGAGTTACTTCCGAATGCCCACATATTTGGTATGAACATGAACTAAATTCAGAATTATCACTTGCAAATGCAAAAATAGTTGTAGGGGAGACCGGGGCAAGATGAAGTTCGGGGCAGTACGGGAAGTAAGCTTGTGTGAGTGAATTGTTATTGTGTTCTGAGTGGCAACAGCGCCATTTGCGCGAACTTCACTCTCCGCCAGTGCGTCCATGGAGAGCGGACAGGTTAGAACTCGTTTTTGGGTTGCAGAGAGAAAAAAGTGATATTGCAAGTTTTTTTACGCAAAATTTGATTCGAAAACTGATGTACAGACATGTACATCAGTACATGTGTTAACGTATTATTTCTATCCCGAGCTTATTATAGGAGTCCAAAACATTAAATTTAAACCAGATTTTTTCGCCGGTTAAGTTTGAGGTTAGAATTGCGTCATCTTTTTTAACTACGTGTGGATCGGTGCAAGATGATCGGGTCATAATGGGATATCCCTGTTTTGCCCCGCCCTTATGATTAAAATAACATTTTCTATGTAGACACCTACTGATGATATTTTTAAATTCTACTTAAATCAGGATCAAAAGTATTTACCTATTTATTTATTTGACTACAGATAAAATGGTTCGCAGTCAATGCTGTTCTTACTGATAGAATGGGATTTCTTCAAGCCTCGGCTACTTTCGATGTTCCGAAGTCGACTTTAGAACGACGAGTAGGAAAAGCTCGTGAAACTGTTAATACCGACACTGATTCTGATAACGACTGCGGGAAAAAACATTTGGAACGATTCAAAATTGTTTTCACTGCCGAGCAAGAAAATGAGCTGGCGGAGTATGTGAAATCTATGGGAGCACGGCTTTTTGGTTTAACAGAAAAAGAGCTACGCATTATAGCTTATCAGTTGGCTCAGCGGAATCATATAGATAACCCATTTAATATAGAAACTGGTATGGCAGGAAAAGATTGGCTCAGCGGGTTTTTAGAACCACACCCTGATCTAGCATACAGACGCCCAGAACCAACATCAGCTGCAAGAGCGATGGCTTTTAACAGAGTGGCAGTCGATAATTTTTTTACATTGTTGGAAAATGTAATAGATAAACATAAACTGACGCCTGAAAGGATCTACAATGTAGACGAAACGGGGATCAGTACTGTTCCAAAAAGTCAATCTAAGATATTGTCAACGAAGGGCCAGAAGCAAGTCGGCTGCCTCTCATCAGCAGAGAGAGGCAGCCGAAAATTTATCTTGATAAGGTAATGCAGCATTTATATAATATTATATAAATACATTCGTAAATATACTTAGCTATAAGTTGTTATAATATTATTACTTTAGTCCCAAAACGATGCCGAAGGTGGAGCGTCTAAGTCCGCGGAAGACGGGGCGGTAAAACACAGCGCGGCAGGAAGCCACCGCCAAGTAATTTCCTCCCTTCTGCAGGCAGCAGCAGCTTCCATGGCAACAGAGGCTGCCGCGGTGGTCGTGCTCGAGAAGTAAGCCAATCTCAACAGAATCAGAATGCCACAGCTATGCAAGCATTCATGCGATAAATCAAGGTTGCAATAATACAAATTTGATTGATTATATTAATAAGTGCTATATGTTTTCAAATGATAATAGTTCTAAACTTTTTACAAAAAACATAACATTACATTTATGTTGCAGTTATTTCACAAGGAGACTTAAAGAGAGATCATGAAAAAATATCTGTAGCTGTAAGCTCAATTATTTTTCTTTTAGGTGAAAGATGTAGAGATTTAAACCATGCTCGAAAAATGTTCACTCATATTGTGTGGATTTTAGTTAGCAAGTATTATAATGTACAAATAGATTTAGCGATCAAGGAAATAAATCTATTTGAAAATAATGACTCAGTATCAAACAAGACAATCTTGACTGATTTATTATTTGGCTTTTTTTCCCCAGTTAGATAATTACAGAAAACATTTGTATTCAAATGCTGCTGTCGAATCATTTTTCAATACATTAAAGAACAATATCTGCCATCGTGATAAATATATGAAAGCAGGACATTTTGTGGAGAAATTGAGAGGTATGTTGCGGCTTATTTAATAAATAAATGCCCTGTAATACAGAAACTTAATCCTGAGAAAAGCAACAAAAGTTACAATATAAAAAAAAAGAAATGCAGAAGTTAGGCGTGGTAAACAATATTAAAAAAAATGAAAAAAAAACAACACAGTAAATAAAGTAACTAAAAAATTAAATGAGGACAATAACATCAACACAGTAGATATTAGAGATGCAAAGGAAACATTGAACAAAAAATCTAATAATCCGGTCAATTTTTACCGATGTAGGAAAAATGCTTTTCCTTTGCATAAAAAACTAGACTCAAATAACTCTGCTGACTCTAGTACAGATCTAAAAATAGGTTTGTATCCTAACAATAACGTAGCTATAGATTTTCATTTCTATATAAAACCCTCCATGTATAATAGGGATATATTGTGTACTATAGGATTTTTTGGTAAATATGCCATTAAATTGAATAATTTTTTTACTTTATATGAAAATGAGTGGTTAGATGACATAATCATTGACTCTTACATAGCATAATTTTAAGTGTTCATGAATATGATCATATTATAAATTATAATAATGATAACTTTGTTATAAAATTATCAGGTTTAAAATATCTAGCGCCACATAATAATTATAACCGTTTGCTCTTGGTTTTAATGGATACAGATAAACAATTCACTGTTATTACTTCTTGCATAAATCCTTTAAAGGACTATATTTAGTCAATTTCGGAAAACCTGCTTAACTTACCAAGAAAGATTCCAATAAATTACACGTTTTCATAAAGTAATTTCTCCCCAACAAATCGATAGTTATAGTTGAGGGCAATCAAAAATGCATACTGTTTATTAAATAACACTAAATTAAATTATGTAGTAGTAAGTAGAATATAATTCATGTTATGAACATGAACTAAATTCAGAATTATCACTTATCAAATGCAAAAATAATTATAATTTTACAACAATGTAAGCAGAGCTGCTTCATCTTAATATCATTCATCTTGTTCGTCTAGAACAAGTGATTCCCAAAGTGGTCCATGTCAACGAAAAGGGAATATGGATATCCACGATAGTGGATCACAACTCAACTTGTTAATATCTATTTTATTATTAAGAAATCAATTAATAAATGTCTTAATTTAGATTAGTATCTTTACATGAAATGTTTGCATAAGGAGATTGACTTGATCTTGCCATTGAAGACGGCGAAGAAATTGAATACACTAGAAATGCGTTTGAAGGATGATAACGAGTTATTCATTTATAAAAAAATGTTGGAAAAATTCATGCAAGAAACTGGAATTAGATAGTATTCATAACCTCATGATCTGCTTATCAACCAGAATAATAATTCAATACATCAAGCTGATCTGTATATTGTGATAAAGATGTAAAATGGCAAATGTTACTTCAATGATGTTATAAGAAGTTTTGGCGACCCAAATCTAGTAAATGAAAACAAATAAAGCGAAGTGACTGGCAACGATGGGATCCAATTCAAAGTCATCGAATATAGCTTCTACGCTCTCCGTGACTCTAGGCGGCCCGTAGTCATGTCTCCGGTGCTCAAGGAGATTCTCTTAGCCTCCACCGGGGTTTGACCAGGTCACCTGCTTCTGTGTCGTGCTACATGATTATACGTAAAATTTTGTGATATATAATATGTATATATAATTCACAAACAAAACACACAAGTTGGAAAGGATAATTCTCTACCAAGAACGACGTCGAGGACAAGAAAAAGTGTCGTGAGTGAAAGTGCTAATTTTCACTCAGAGTAATAACTATTAAATGTTAAACATAAGTTTTTGTTGCTTTTTCATGTTTTTGTATTAATTTCTTAAGCAAAAATCCGTGCATATCACTGAACATTTGTGTATACTGTGTGGTATTGTATAGTAATTTAGTAAAGTTATAAATTTTTTAGTTAACAGTCTCTGCTTATTGTTTATAAAAAACAGATTGCAGAATAAAATTAAATAAAAAAAATAAGAAACAAAAATTTAACATGATTATCATAAGTGTTTTAAAAATGTAGCCCTGAAGATGGGTCAAACCAACACTCGAAACGTATGCTATTCTAAGAAACATTCAGATTCGGACAATATTTCCTTATATAACCTGAAAAATAGAAATCAGCTACTGATACTCCTCAACAAAGTTAGTTTTGTTTAGCGAAATTCTCGTATGAAGCTTTTTTGCTCCAAAACAATTACTAGATATATGTAATTTGTTTACGTCAAAAGCCATGTCACATAAAATTAAAAAAAAAGTGGTGCACGTACATGTGGAAGACATTCCCTTTTTCAAAATGTATAAATCATATTGATATAAAAAATAAAATATTCGACCAGAGTTTACATGGTACAAGCAACTTCATAAAAAAGCATACTTAGATAAAATATGAATCTAAAACTTGAGCATTACAAACAATGAAACGTATATGGAACTAAAAAATATAAATTAAGTATTCTCGTTTCTAAGATAGGAATAGAAACTTAGCCTATTACATGCGCAGTCTCTTGTATGTTCAAAAATATATCTTATGCGACGTTAAATATGTGTAGGTTTATTATAGTGGCAAATAAAAGTAAGTAAAATTATAAGAAATGTGTTTTACATTTATCATTACAGCGATATTATGTGCTATTAGTAACTATAATTATATTATTAAATTGATTTTTATAGTTTTACATTCATTTTAAAGTTACCACATTGAAACATATGTATATATTGTAAAAATTTATTTGAGCGTTTGCAGTTTCCCAAATCTAAGTACTAATGAAAAACAAAGAAAATGTTATATCTTGCAAGTTCATCCTACAAGTTACATGTGCTGATCATTGAATATTTAAAATTAGTTAAATATAATTTATTGCATTAAGAATAAATTATTCTTCAAGAATTTCTTGATATTTGCAAATATCAATTGAAATTTTTAATATCGATTTCGAGTACAAATTGATTTTATTCTTTTAGTTTGTGTTAGGTTTTCTTCTTATAATATGCATGCTGCATGACATGTTTCAATTTCCTTGATATAAATGTAACAAATTTGGTGTTATATATTATATATATATATATATAAATAATTTGGTAAAAATTAAGATTGAGAAGTATTTCACCAGAGATCCAACGGTCTTACAATAACAATTGCATTGGACAAATCAATCAATCTTCACGACTTTGAATAATTTATAGAAGTGTTGAAATATTTTCTTTTGCCAATAAATGATAGCATTTGATCCATGGTTAAGAAATCCGTACAAATTAAAACTATCTTCCTGATTGATTATGTATGGTGATGAAAAGCCTTTGAGCAAACACTATTTATATTATTGTGATGCCACTTTTACCAAATATCTCAAAATTATTGAAGGTCAAAATTGTTTATGCGGCGATAATTTTATTCAACATATGGTATTGATTTACGATGAAAAATCATGTAGTAGCTAAATAGATCCAAAATTAAACAAAAAAACTGATGAAGTATGAAGTATTCATACTTTGCATTCGCCTCAAATTTGATATCTCGTTCAAGTGATAAATCCAGGGCGGTTTTTTCTATTTGGTCGAAAACTACTTTGAGTAGTTCACAATCATAAAGATTGAGACACGAATGTCTGTCTTTGACTGGATTGGAAGAGATGTTTCAAATAGTTTGGCACAATGAAGCCATCAAATCATTGGGATCACAATAAACATTATAAATCAAATTTTCCTTTTCATTGTCATGTATTACTTTTCAACAAATTGACCAAGAATATTATAATGATCTTCAGACAAAGTCCTGGTGACATTTGATTTATAAATCAAAATCAAAATTATACATAAAATACCGTGCATTATACACCAAATCCTCGTGTTATGCATTTGTCTCGATTAAAGTTCCTCAATTCTTTCATGACATGTTTTATGCTCATGTTATTGCACGTAGGAGCAAAACTATGCATTTGCTTTTTTCAAATATTCATATCGTCTTTCATATTAAAATAAATGAGTCATAGTAAATATTGATCATATTGCTTACTATTTTGTTACACTTCTAGAAATACTTAATTGCTCTGGTTTCAATAGAATTGCAATTTGGTTCTTATATTATCATTCGTTAGTTATTGTTGAACCTCAAAAATAGTGCCTTTATTTCAATTCAGTCATTATCTTTTGTTTCATGTACGTAATAATTTTTCATTCCATTTATAATACTCCTATTACCATAATCTATTATCGTAACATCTCCTATTAGTTATTTTATTTCCAAATTTGTTTTGTTAGCATTCAACAAATAAAATTTCTTCAGGACTGATATATATTTTAACTAATTTTACATATTCAAGGACTAAATCACACATTAGTTAATTTCATTATCACAACATTGATTTCGAAAAAAATCATAATTCAAGAAAACTACCGACACTTTAAAATTTACAATATAATACATACTGACTTACTAACGCGCTTGTACATTTATTTCGCTTAACAAGAAACTCATGAACAAATAAAATTATATGTAACATCGTAGCACATGTAACTAAACAACAGTTTAATATCATTCGGACGATTTAAAAAATAATTTAAAAAATGTCAAAACATTAGTTATGCTTTTCATGTGCTGGATTGGCACGCAATACTCTACCAAATAGAAATAAGTTTCTATTAAATTACTAGGCAGTAAATATCTTTCAGCTTATGTTCTCAATTCGAAAACTTTATTTGCTTTTAAATCAAGATGTATAATTTCATGTTGCCTTGTACAATTCTAGTATTCTACTAATGTTTTTAGGATTTTGAGTTCTCTACATGGTGCACCACTGGTAACAACCTGGTGATACTTTAATGGCAAGTAGTATTGATAGGATTTCCATTAAAACATTGTGGCATAGGAGTGTTGTTTCGCTCATCTTCAGTTGAATTTTGGACAAATAATGAAATTGATAACTTTTTCTGAGCGTATATAATTGGTGCTCGGAAAGTGATAAAGCTGCTCCAAAATACGACGCATTTGGACAATGTTGAATAGTAATTTAGCAAAACATTATAAGCCAACAAAAAACTTGACAATCCACAAGCAACTTTATCCATATCGAAGTACAACTAAATTCACTCATTGTTAGTGAATTTCGTCAAACCCGCTAAATTAAACCCGGAATTAGATTGTGGTGGATATATGTGGCACTTTATTCAGTAGTCGCCCACTGGCAAAATTTTTACTATCTTGGAACTTGATAATTGTTGGTAATTTGAAGCAAATAAAGCTTGCATTTTTTTAAATCAAATTAAAGAAATAATTAAATGAAATAGTGATTTTTTTCAATTAAAATGGAATTCAAATCGCGCAACTTTTTGAGTTGTCGTATTAGTAGTATAACTTCAATAAACAAGCATTTGCTTTATTACTCACACCCTCATTGACCTAGCGCAAGGTCGGACAAGACTATACGAAACTAGTCGAAGTTCATCGAGGACGCTCGAAGTTGAGTTATAAAGGCATATTCTTAACGTGTGTTAAGGGTCGTGTTGTGTTTTTTGCACATTAACTATCGTAATATACCGCAGGATTACGTTGCCTAGAGAAATATTCTTTTTACAGGTTTAGATGTTATGCTTTCAGAATTTATTTTCATTACTTTTTATATTTATCAATTTCACAGAATTTGCTAAGATTGCGATTTTATAATTTCGTGTATTTTGTCAAACTTAATAATCTTTTTATACCGACAACAAATTAATCATGAATCAATAAAGTTCAGTTTGGTGTTATTTTAAAAAAACATCGGTTGATACCGCTAAATGCAATTTTTGCAAGAAACAACTGAAGTACGTGGAGGAAGTACTAGCTCAATTCGAAAACATTTTAGGACTATTCATAGTATTTTCGATAACGAGAAAACCTCTTCCGAAACTTCAACTTCTAGAAAGCGACAATTTAAATAATTTATCAGGTTTTAATATTTTATCAATATTCATTCACTAATAATCTTTATTTAATTGTATCTTTTTGGGGCAATCAAGTGCACAATCAAGTATAAAAGTTTCATAAAATCTAATTTGGAGGACATTAGAATTAATATCAGCTTACACGAATTTAACATGTAGTGATATGAAAAACAATATTTTTGCTTAACATATATTCAGACACAGTGCCAATTACAGCGAATAATTATATGTGTTAGTTTTCAATCCTTGATAGAAATAATAAATTTTTCACAAATTGTTTTGAAACTCATAGTTGGTATGACTATAATTCCACCAAATATTGTGGAAGTTGCATTAGTTATCCAACACAATACTCATAGTTTTGAATAACTTTACTTAAATAGTTCTGAATAACTAATGCTAAATCACTCTGTTTCTGAAACTTTTTATAGTGTCGCTAATACTTTTATAATAAATAGTACAACGCAAATTCTCGAAGGAGTTTACGTTTTGACCAGAAAATCCTACTTGCTAATTTCATGTCAATGATATAAATTAATATAAAACAAATATCAAATTATTGTTCAACTTTGATCAATCTTTAGAATTTTTTAATCATTATGTACATATACACATAATTAATACTAGTGAATAAACATATTTCACTGTTTTAGATGTTCAATGAACGTTGAAGAAGAGGTAGAGATGATATTAGCTTCACCTCAGCTGATTCTCAAACAAGTTCATTGACGCGGATAAAAATCACAAGAGCATTTCGAAGCAGCAGGCATTTGGAAGAAAGGAGTGAGAAAATCACATGCTTACTTGCTGAAATAATTTCAACAGATTTGCTACCATTAAGCTTTGTGCATTGGAAAGGATTCCAGAAATTTATGAAATTTCTCGAACCTATATAAGAAACTTCATCAAGAGGTACTTTAACAAATCTTCCCATTCAACCTTATTTTTATTATAGATATGTTGATGATATCCTCTTGTGTTTAGATAATGATTATGTATCCCACACTCTAAATTCTTTTAATTCTTTTAATAAGCATTTGCAGTTCACTTGTGAACTTGGAGCTAGTAATTCTATCAGTTTCTTAGACTTAAAAGAAATAATGTCATCCTCACTGACTGGTTCCAAAAACCAACTTGGTCAGGTCGATATTTAAATTATTTTTCTTATCACTCTCGTTCTATAAAAATTTCAGTTGTCATTTCCTTAATAGATAGGGCCATTTTGTTAAGTGATAAGATTTTTTGGGAAAAAAACCTAACTTTAGTTCGTGCTGTTTTGAATAATAATTCTTATCCTTCATATTTAGTAAATAACGTCATTAAAAATAGATTAGAGTTTTTACAAAACAATTTAAACAGTTCTTCCTATCTTAACAATTCTTTTTCAAAATCTAATTCTTCTTCTTTAGATAAATATAAAGGTGTTATTTGTTTGCCCTTTTTAAGCAGTTTTTCTTATTTTTTAAAAAAGTTATTTGCCGCTGAAGGTTTTCTTTTGGTTTTCAGTTTTGATAACACTTTCCGTTGCCTTTTTTCTCCTCTTAAATCAAAAACTCCCGCTGATAGGGTTACTGATTCTGTTTACAGGTTGGACTGCAATGATTGCAATAGTTGTTACATTGGTGAAACTTCCCAATATATATACAAGAGGGTTAAAAAACATACTTATAATTCTAGAAACCTAAATCAATTCAAAACGATGCTTTCTGAACATATGATAAACCTGAACCACATGTCAGGTTTTAACATGTCAAATCCCTCAATCCTTTACATTGAAAAAAAACGGTGACCTTAGAAAGATAGTTGAGTCTTTACTTATATCCCTTAATACGTCTTGTGTAAATAAACGTAATTCCTCTCATCTCTTGCATGATAGTTACAAAGTAATTATTAATTTCATGAAAAGTAATTCAATACAGTTTTAGAATCTTTCATTCGTTATATTTCTTCTCCGTTTTTCTTAAAACAGAAGAGTTACAGTTTTCTTAAAAAACTCTTACACTAAAAAATTCAACAAACTTTTACAATCCAGAATTAATTCGTCCAAAATAACCTTAAGCGAATCACTCATCAACAAATGGTTAAAAAATCTTTCGGACATTACGATTCCAGAGAGACTTCTTTACATCTTTGTTCTAGGTCCAAATTATGCAATCCCGAATAACTCTCACAACCTAAATTTTATTAAAGTGCTTAGTAGTTTAGAATCAGGTCTTTACAACATAAAAGACCCTGAAATAAAAACAAATACCCGTTCTATTTTCTGCAAAAAATTCCTCTCCTTCATTAAATCTTTCAATTAAAAAAAAATCGACTGTTTAGATATTCTTAGAGATATTAAAGCCTGGAAAATTTTCTTAAAAGAAAACCCCGATATTCTAATCACTATAGCCGACAAAGGGAACATAACAGTGATTTTAAATAAATCATCTTATTTAGAAAAAGTTTCCGCGCTAGTTGCTGATACAAAAACTTACTCCCCCGTTATCTCAGATCCTACAGAACGTATAAACCGCTCTTTTCACAAATTCATCGGCATTTTAGTCTCAAAAAAACAAATTTCTCCAGAAATTGAGCCTAGCCTCAAAAACCTGCATCCGTACAATCCCAAACTTTACGGACTACCCAAAATACATTAACTTAACGTACCTTTCAAACCAATCGTTGCTGACTTGAATTCCCCGCTCTCAAAATTTTCCAAATTTCTCAACACCATACTTTCTTCAGTCACTGTTAAGTCCCCCTTTTTCGTAAAAAACTCCTTTGAATTGGTCAACAAACTCCGTGATATTGTACTTCCTGATAATTCTTTACTAGTGAGTCTAGACGTGGTATCCCTATTCACTAACGTTCCCCTACAATTAATTTTAGACGCTATCACTGCTAGATGGTACAAAATTTCATGCCATACAACTATTTCATTACACTGGTTTCTTGAGTCAAAAAAATTTATGATTTCTAACATCTATTTTAAATTCAACGACCGTTTCTATTTCCAAATCTTTGGCACACCTATGGATTCTTCTATATCTCCAGCACTCGCTGAGTTATCTTTACAATATTTAGAGACCAAAGTGTTTAATTCTTGCAAATTAGAACTTCAATTTTATTACAGGTACGTGGATGACATTTTTACTTGTGTGCCGGTTAAAAACTTTGAACTTTTACTCCACAATTTCAACCTTTTCAATGAACATCTCTCCTTCACTTTCGAAAAAGAACAGAACAATTCCATCAGCTTTCTTAACGTCAAAATTATAAAAACCTTAGATAACCGTATCATCACAAATTGGTACCAAAAACCTACTTGGTCGGGCAGGTATTTAAATTTCCATTCTTATTACCCCTCTAGCATGAAAATAGGTACTATAATTAATTTTGTTGACCACGCCATACTTCTCTCTGACAAACAATTTTGGTCTGCTAATTTATCGTTAATCCACACAACACTTATCAATAACTCTTATCCTTCTAATCTCATAAACTCTGTCACGAACAATAGACTCAAATTTCTCAATAATAACATTAATACCTCTTCTTCTTCTACCAAAATCTCCAAACACAATAACATTATTGGCAATGTTTGTCTCCCGTTTATTAAAGAACTCTTTCCCATTTGAAAAAAAAAATGGTTTTACAAGGTCGACTTAAGATTAATTTGTAACATAGACTTAACCCTTAGCTCTCTTTTTTCCAACCTCAAATCACCCACTTGTTTAGAACGCACATCAAATATTGTCTATAAATAAAAATGCAATGATTGTGATTCCATTTACATAGGTGAAACTGGACAGAATTTAATAAAACGACTAAAACAACATGATAATAACTCAAAAAACCCACGACAAAATCAAACCATGATAACAGAACATATAAAAAATTTTAAACATTGTTTTAACTTTTATAACGCTAGTATACTTTATCACGAACGGAACATTATTCAGAGAAGATTTGCTGAATCTTGTCTAATCAGCATTTCTAAATCTTGCATTAATAAAAGGTGTGATGCCTCTTTGCCTTAAAGAGGGCAAAACATCAAAATTTGCCCCGAAAAATGACGGTCCATATGTCATACTAAGCAAGAAAGGAGCCACAGCATATGAAATAGGCTCCAACACGGATAAAACGCAGATCATAGGACTATACCACACGTCTGCTCTAAAGGAATACAAAGGCAACGAAACATCCACTCCAATATACCCAGTAAGGAAACGTGGACGGTCAAAGAAGAATGCTGGACTACTCGCCGGGACGTCTTCGCGTCCAGAGGGGGAGTCTGTAGCATGTTAAATATCTAGCTAAAAACACCCCAGTGCGGCCCATGCTAAGTACACAGTGTCGCGACAAGTAACGGTATATGTGCACTTGTCATTAGTAGTTGTAGGCGCACCAAGACGCATCGAGGCTCACTGCGAGGGTAGTTTGACGTGCGCGAGAACAGGCAAGCACGTCGGTTATAAGAGAAAGAAGATATTGCATGAGCACACAAACACAAATTGCATCATCGCGACGGGGTCATGTCTAAGTATAAGTACAGGTCAGAAAAGGACATGACCACCGAAGACCAAGACGAGATGGGGAAAAAGAACAAACCATCGCAAACAGGGAATATGGAACGAGATGGGAGAATGTCCACCACCTACCCCCAGAGCAACGAGGGATGGGCTCCGACGGACCTCCAGAGTATAAAACTAGAGCCCCGTTCCAGAATCTGTCTCTTTGCGGATCAGCTCTCAGCGTGCCAATAAGTTAGTACACTAAGTAGGAACACTTATTAAAGCAACTTGAGAGAGTCTGAATCGACGTTCCAAGTGAATATAGTACGTTGAGATACACGGAAATAAACACTCAAACGCTTGGTGACTGGCTCAATCTAGAAGCTTGGCTACGATCCTTCCAGCGATAAGAAGACTTTCATAATCTTGCCTCTTGTCAGAACTCACTATAATTTGTAAATATTTGTATATATATTTAAATACAAGAACACTACTCCAAAGCTGTCTCAGTTATTTTATAGTACAAATAGAAACCTTTTACAGATCTATTAAAAACATATATGGATAATGAGTACATAAATAGAACACCTATATATAATATTGATCCATCGACATGATTACTATGTTGGAGTAAAAGTTTTCAAACATATAAACAAATCAGACTTTTCGAAACATTCTCTTTTACAAGAAAAATTGCATTTTATAATTCGAGGATGTGAAGAAATAAGAAAACGATTCGATTTTAATGATACGATATTTAAAAATTTATCAGTAATTGATCCTGCTGAAACATTGAATGGTAAAACGGTAATGACTACAGCAAGTTTGCTACCATTAAATGAGTAAACTGTCGCGATTATTAAACTCAAATCAAATTCAAATGATTGATAATGAATGCCGAAGGTTTCATAGCTTTGAATTGCCAGATGATATTCATCTTGATGATCCTGTAGATGATTTTTGACACAAAATTTTAATTTACAGATATGAGAGGTTTGTTTGGAATTTTGAAAATCTAGCCAAATATTTCTTAAATAATATGTCGAAGGGATGAGCGCGGTCTGGTGCGTTAAATGTTTTATAGACTAAATAAGTAATAATGTAAGCTAAAAGATGTTATGGGCGGCAGCGCATTGGAAGCTGTCCCCAAACCGAAAGTAGATTATTACTTATTATGTGATTAGGGTGTGATGTGACAGGTTTGGACACTGGTGGCACTGTGAGTCTAGGATAAGTTTAGAATAAGACAAATATGTGCGAATATAGATTGTCTAATTATGTCAACAAAACAAAAGCCTGTCATTATTAATGTTAATCAAATATTAATTAATTTCCCAGCGATTTGCGAGTCAACTGATAAATAGTAAAAGTAATTTAAGTAACAAATAATCAAATAATAAAACAAATTAAAATAATCCATAACAAGTGGTAAAATAATTTGTAACACTATGTGCGGCTTATCTATTGTCAAAATAGATTTAAATAGGTTCTAAAAATAATTTAAAAAGTTCGATCAACTTTTCGATATAAACATATTAAATCTCTTCATTGTGGAGCTCAGCATTTATTGAATGCGCTCAGGGATACATATTGGCCAATCAGTGTATTGGTCTTATTTACCAAAAAACCGTAGAACTCTGCAATTGCTATTCACGAATTGCGAGGAAGACTTTGAAGATCCAATTACTCGGACATCGTCCCACTGAAGGCTTTAAAAATCAATGGATATATATACCAATTTGCATGCTTTAGTATACGAGCTTGTGTCTGATTTGACTTGTAAATGCTTTTTAGCTACATTGAGACGGTCGTGGAAAACCTACGAATATTTATTCAGACAACGGCATTAACTTTGTGGGAGCGCCGTCCGAAATTAAAAACCTATATCACTTAACGATAAAAACTATCTTATCGAAATTATGAACCACTACATGATCAATTAGCATTTTATTTCTGCAAACCACCCCATTTTGATGGTATTTGGGAAGCGAATATAAAGACGAGTTTTATGAAATGCATGTTTAACATTTGAAGACTTAATTATTTAATCTTCCATATATTAAAAAATTCAACAAAATTTACGAATCTAAAATAAACTCGTCAAAAATCATCTTAAACGAAACACTTATCAATAAATGGTTAAAAAATTTAAAATTCATATTTCAGAGAGACTACTCTATATTTTTGTGCTAGGCCCAAATTTTGCCATTCATAACAATTGTCATATCTTTAATTTTATCGTCTTTATCTTTTATTGTATAGTACTTAGCAGATTAGAATCAAGACTACATAATATTAAAAATCTTGAAATCAAAACTAATACCTGTCCAGCTTTTCTTAAAAAATTTCTCTCGTTTATCAAATCCTTTAACGCAAAAGAAATTCGATGATATAGACATTCTCAGAGACATGAAGATTTTCAGAGGCACAAGAAAATACTAACATTTCAATCACAAGGGCCGACAAGGAGAAGATTTCATTTATTTTAGATAAAACTACGTACCTAGTCCTGGAGTTAATTTCAGACAAAAAAAAACATTAATTCTGATTCGGCCGATTGCATTAACAGTGCCTTTCACAAATATGTGAACAACTTAGTTTCCAACAAACAAATTAAACAGCAAATTTCACTAACAATTAAAAACCTTCACCCCTACTACAAACTCTACTGCCTTCCCTGAATACATGAACTAACGTTCTTTTTAGACCTGTCGTTGCTGACCTGAACTCTCCTCATTCAAAATTCGCTAGATATCAACAATATACTTTCGTTAGTCACTGTCAAGTCCCGCTTCTTCGTAAAAAAAACTTCTTTGAATTGGTCAATAATCTCCGCGAATCCACAATACCTAATAATTCTTTAGTTAGTCTTGACGTAGTTTCCTTATTCACCAACGTTCCCTTACTATTAATTTTAGGTGCTATCACTACTAAATGGGACCAAACCTCATGTCATACAACGTTATCACTGCATTGGTTTCTTGAGTCAATTAAATTTATAGTTTCTAATACTTATTTCGAATTCAACGACCAGTTTTACCTTCAAATCTTTGGCACACCTACAGGCTCTTCCATATTTCCAGCACTCGCAAAACGTTTCCTACAATTTAGATCTTCAGTTTTATTACAGATACGTTGATGACATTCTCACTTATGTTTCCACTGAAAATATTGAACTTTTGCTTCACAGTTTTAACTCGGTTTTATTGAGCACCTTTCCTTCACCTCCAAAAAGAAACAAGACAATTCTATTAGCTTCCTGGACGTGAAAATTATAAAAACTACAGGCAATCGGATTATTACTAATTTGTACCAAAAACCTTCTTGGTCAGGCAGGTATTTAAACTTTCATTCTTACCACCCCTCTAGTATGAAGATAGGTACTATTATCAATTTAATCAAACACCCTATCCTTCTCTCAAATAATCAATTTTGGCGTTCCAATTTATCCCTAATTCGCACGACTTTAATAAACAATTCATATCCTCCTCATCTCATTAACTCCATCCCTACCAATAGACTCAAAGTTCTGAATAGTATGAATTCTTCTTTCCCTATTAAAATTTCTAAACAACAATAATTTCATCGGTAACGTTTGTCTACCATATATAAAAAAACTTTACCCACTTACACAAAAGAATATCACAACATAAAAACAATTCCAAAAACAAAAATTAATATAAAATGCTGACAAATCACATTAATGACCTCAAACATAACATAATTTTTTTCAATCCCACGATCCTACATTTCGAAAGTAACTTATTTAAAAGTAGATTTAGTAAAAGATGCCTAATATCATTACACAATGAGGCAGCAATAAAGAAAAGAACCGACAATTCGCTTTGCAGTCCCGGTTTTCCGCCTTGCGTTCCGGTTTTTTCTAAAAGTAATACTTGTCCCGGGTTTTAGGTGTTTTGAACCAAATTTTTAAAACTGTGTTGATTGCCAATATTTCTTTAAATATATTTTAACTAGAAAATTTGAACCGAAAAAATGTGCATGTAAGTTTTTAGCTCATCAACAGACACCTCACCTCACTATATAATAATCCTTGACCATTTTGCAAAATGCCATCAAATTTGAATGAAGTGAGTATTTTATTATTTTACCAAAAATATTGTTTACCAGTCTTTTTTATACTTTCACAAAAATTTTATAAACATAATTAAGACGATAATAACTCTGTACATACTATAATAATAATTTTGAATGTTCCAATTATGAATAGCTTGGTTGGCTGGCATCTGATGTAGATACAAAATATATGTACAACTTTTACAAAGTAATCATTCTCGCATAAGTGCTCCTCTAGCATTCAAATTTAAATCTAAAAATACTTTGTTAGAAGAAGCTTTATGCACAAACAAGAGTAAGATACTGAAAACTTGTTTAGTATTGCACCACTAAATAACTATAAAAACTATGAGAAATCATGTGTTTTATTATATGATAATATCTATAAATTTATTTAACAAATGTAATTAGTTTTTTTCAACTTAAGCCACAATAAACATGTTCTCTTATAGACCAGTCATTTTGACTGGTATTAAAAAAAGGGATATTAAAATGGATGATAAATGCAGTGATGAAATTTGAAAATTGAACAAGCCAGCATAAGTAAACAAAACCATTTAAGATAGAAAATATATAAATAATAAAATGATATCAATAGTTAACATACCAAGTTTTATCAATATTTTTTGCCAACTACTGACAAAATGTGTCTTAGAATGTTTTATAAATTACAACATATTTAATTATTGTGATCAAATTAACTCTGTTATAAAAAAACATGCAAGAACTTACTGAATTCGATCCCTTATTCAAGTTACCTCAAAATGCTCTTAAATATAGGATGACTTTGTTATGTAAAAATTCCTCATGTCGAATAGTATTTCTTCACCGACACCTAAAAATAAAATTATAATATTTCATATAAAAAATAAAGATATTAGGTTGTTCCAAAAGTAGTTTCAGTTTTTATAGATTTTTTAACAAGTCATTTTTGTGTAATAAAGAAATACTGTATTAAATTATGTATTGGCCATTTAACTCAGACATCTTCATTCAAATTTCTAGAAGTAGTGTAATTCCGGGAACATAAATTTTTTGGTTGTTATTAACAAAAAAACTGATAAAGGTGCTTCTTGATCCCCTCATTTGAAGCAAAGGTTTTACAGTCTAATAATTATTTTAGTAACAGAAACAAATAATAGTCCGATTATGACATGTCTAGAGAATACGGTGGGTGTGGCATTGTGTCCCATTCACGGTATAGAAGTTGAAGTCATATCATAGAGTTCATTTTCCATGAAGTATATCCTATAGTTTATTCAGCTGATCACAGCAGGCATCTGAATTAACCATTATGCTAACTTGAAATAACTGAAAACAGACATGATTTAAAATCTCACCAAACATAAGCATCAACCGTTTCTAGTAAATATCGGCTTGCAACTGGTTTGAGAAAGTTCTTTTTTTTTGTTACATGAGCGATTGCATGAGATATTTTGTATTCAGCCCATTTTTCATTCCTAGTGGTGATTTTCTTCAAAAATCAATCATTTTCAGGACGTTTCAGAAGTGAATCGCAGACTTTAATTCGGCGACACAGGTTTTTCTCTATAAGAACCTGGAAAACTCATACATTGAGCTTTGATAAAATTCTTGACCTTTCGAGTGGTCATGAACAATTGAATATGATAATTTTTATCATTTGTAATGTTTTCTAGAGTTAAACAGTAAAATATGTCGATAAAGTAGCTAATTGTTTCCATATTTACAGAGACAGCATCCAACAACAACTGTGCATAATAGATCATCATTTTTCACATACCTTAATACAACCTTAACAAGTTTCAAATCATATAATAATTAAAGGGCTTAGGTATGACGTCAGTTTAAAAAAAAAATACAATTAAATATGTGGTGAAACAACGACCTACTTTCCAAACAACTATTGTTTGGATTCCCATTTTAAATAATATTAAAAACGATTTCCATTTTAAATATGATTAAAAAGAAAGAAAAGATGAAATGCCCACAAAAGAAATTGTTAAAATATATTTAACATGTGCTTTGTCATAACCTCACCTTGAAATTAAAACCATATCGAAGAACAACGAAGTACGTACTCACTTAACAATCATAAATAAAACAAGCAATAAGTTTAAAATTAAATTAATAGTGTGCCACAAAAATAAATACGAAATTCACACGCAAATGCAGAATAAAATGCTGTCAAAGTTATGTGCTTTATTCACGAAATTAATCTAATAAGCTTAATGATTAATTCATTAAAATACTAACCATAAGCCTGTAAATAATTATATCGCCAATTAAGGTCATTCATCGTCCATTAAAGCACTGAACATAAACAAAATACAATTAATATCCAAAACCCTAGACAATATAATACCCAAAACAGACATGTTGAAACACATCCGAAGCACCGAATGACATTAATTACGTTAAACGAAGAGCAACAAAGTAACTCGGAGAACAAATGTAAGGGTGTCGGCACACTACCATAAAGCGACGTACGACTGCAGCGCCAGACTAAATGTGTACTACGTGTGAACTAGTTGGGGGTCAGTGCGTGCTTTACATGTGTTTTTAGACTTTTTTAAAGAAAAAAGTTATTGAAGAAATATTATTGATAAGTTACAACAAGAAAGAGAAAGTTGAATAGGTAATATAACTGTTTAAATTTACTTGAACGTACTTAAAACACAGGCAAGTATGATAAAATAATTAAAGAAATGCAGTAAATATTTATAAGGTTAAGTTGCGTAAAAATTTTGAATTATTAGGAATAGTCCTAATAAATGAATTATAATAACGATGAAAATATTCTTTCAATAGATTAAGTAAATAATATTTTTGTTTACTAGTCTTTTTATTATTTTTGGTCAAACTTAAGACATGGACATTATTATAAAGACAGGATTTGAGTCCATTACCCATCAAATAAAGTTCCAGTCGGAGACAATGACCAAAGGTAAAAAACTTGTTGATGCTGGACATGTGAGATAAGTCGAGGAACATCAACGAAACTTTGGAAGTTTTTTAATAAAATCTCGAATCTTCGACAAACATCAGTCTATGCTAAACCATATGCTACATCTGTAGACCTAATGCACCTTTAGATAATTCATTTCTTATCTTCTATATATATAAAAATAAGTCGGGTTTTCCTTCCTGACAAAATAACTCCAGAACGTACGCATCGATTTTGACAATTTTGCATTCGTTGGAAAGGTCTCGGGCTCCGCAAGGTTTACAGCTAAGAAAAATTAGTGGTGCATGGCATCGTGCCCTAATGCAAATTGCTGAAACTTCACGCACCGTAATTGAAAATTCGAGTGATAAAAATAATCAATCATTGTTTTAAATAATTTAAAATAGATTATCTTCTATATATATAACTAGTTGAAGGTGCATTTAGCCTGAAGGCAAGTTGCATGAACTTCCCGAAATGTGTAAATAATATACTTAATCGATCCAATTTTAGAATAAGCAACTTGATCTGCCTTTAACAATATTTTTTTATTTTATAATTATTAAGAAATTTATATTTATCACTATCATTGATTATAAAAAAAAATATTTTTTATTCTTTTTTATTATTTTTAATATAATAATCTGAATACATAAGTGGTTCTCATTGTGACAAAATTGTATCGACGCATACGATTATTTTTCCAAATTGTAGAAAACGATGATAATTATTATAACTTGATTAAAGTAAAGAATTTCTTGGTCATTTCACGACCTTGGAGACGAAGTATATTTTCTAGGCAGAGGCTTCATATGTTTTTGATTTTTCAAAATCGGTTCGGTAGGATGAGCTTAAATGTGGACGAAAATTTAACACTTTTTTCAACAGCTAATTACAAGAAAACGGGTCGGTAGATTTTCACTTAAAATTAATCAGTACCATTCCTAACTATATCTTTCGAACAGTTTTTGATTTTTCAAAATCGGTTCGGTAGGATGAGCTTAAATGTGGACGAAAATTTAACACTTTTTTTCAACAGTTAATTACAAGAAAACGGCTCGGTAGATTTTCACCTAAAATTAATCAGTACCATTCCTAACTAATATTTTTCGAACAGTTTTTGATTTTTCAAAATCGGTTCGGTAGGATGAGCTTAAATGTGGACGAAAATTTAACACTTTTTTTCAACAGTTAATTACAACAGTTAATTACAAGAAAACGGCTCGGTAGATTTTCCACCTAAAATTAATCAGTACCATTCCTAACTAATATCTTTCGAACAGTTTTTGATTTTTTAAAATCGGTTCGTAGATGAGCTTAATGTTGACGAAAATTTAACACATTATTTCAACATTTAAATTACAAGAAAAACGGCTCGTAGATTTTCACCTAAAATTAATCAGCATCATTCCCAATGATATCTTCGAACAGTTTTTGATTTTTCAAAATCGGTTCGGTAGGATGAGCTTAAATGTGGACGAAATTTCACACATTTTTTTCAACATTAATTACAAGAAAACGGCTCGGTAGATTTTCACCTAAAATTAATCAGCATCATTCCCAAATGATATCTTTCGAACAGTTTTTGATTTTTCAAAATCGGTTCGGTAGGATGAGCTTAAATGTGGAACGAAAATTTCACACTTTTTTTCAACATTTAATTACAAGAAACGGCTCGGTAGATTTCACACCTAAAATTAATCAGCATCATTCCCAAATGATATCTTTGGAACAGTTTTTGATTTTTCAAATCGGTTCGGTAGGATGAGCTTAAATGTGGACGAAAATTTTAACACTTTTTTTCAACATTAATTACAAGAAACGGCTCGGTAGATTTTCACCTAAAATTAATCAGCATCATTCCCAAATGATATCTTTCGAACAGTTTTTGATTTTTTAAAATCGGTTCGGTAGGATGAGCTTGAATGTGGACGAAAATTTAACACTTTTTTTCAACATTTAATTACAAGAAAACGGCTCGGTAGATTTTCACCTAAAATTAATCAGCATCATTCCCAAATGAATTTTGGAACAGTTTTTGATTTTTCAAAATCGGTTCGGTAGGATGAGCTTAAATGTGGACGAAAAATTAAAACACTTTTTTCAACAGTTAATTACAAGAAAACGGCTCGGTAGATTTTCACCTAAATTAATCAGCATCATTCCCAATGATATCTTTCGAACAGTTTTTGATTTTTTAAAATCGGTTCGTAGGATGAGCTTGAATGTGGACGAAAATTTAACACTTTTTTTCAACAGTTAATTACAAGAAAACGGCTCGTAGATTTCACCTAAAATTAATCAGTATCATTCCCAAGTAATATCTTTCAACAGTTTTTGATTTTTTAAAATCGGTTCGGTAGGATGAGCTTAAATGTCGACGAAAATTAACACTTTTTTCAACAGTTAATTACAAGAAAAACGGCTCGGTAGATTTTCACCTAAATTAATCAGTATCATTCCCAAACTAATATCTTTCGAACAGTTTTGATTTTTAAAATCGTTCGGTAGGATGAGCTTGAATGTCGACGAAAAGTTTAACACTTTTTTTCAATTACAAAAGATCGGCTTGGCAGATCGTTGCACAAAACTGACAAACGATAGTCCTCACCGAAATACATCAAATAGTTTTTAAATTTCTAAAATCGGTTCAGGCGTTTTGAGAAAACTCGCCAACAAGTCTATTTTGACAATGCCAAAAAGACCATACTGATTTTTGCAAACTTTGACGAATTTTAAAGCTAAACCAGTTGTTGTAGGGCGTAATATTTTAGTATGACCTAGAAAACTATGGTATCTATCGTCAAAAAATAATCATAAAAATCGTCGAAATTTTTTTTTTAAAACTTTATTACAAGAAAACAACGGCCCGGCCGATCTTTACCAAAACTAATCAGCACGATTCCCAACCAATATCTATCGAACGGTTTTTGAATTTTCAGAATCGATTCAGAATTGCGGGCTAAAACGTGGACGAAAATTTTTTCACTTTTCTGCAATTTCAAAGAAACAACGGCCCGCCGATCGCCGCACAAAACTCAGAGACGATAGTCCTCATCGAGATACATCAAATGGCTTTTAAATTTTTGAAATCGGTCCAGCCGTTTTGGAGAAAACGTCGATTTACGGCAAAAAATCTGTTCACACACACACCACACACACACATCACACACACACACACACACACTCACACACACACACACACACATACTTTTTCCAAATTTGGTCTCATTCGATTCAGAATGGCTTGAAACGTCCAGAAAACATAAAATTAGCGATTCGGATTTTTTGATGAAAACATAAACTTCTCCTTCGGGAAGTTAAAAATAAGTCGGGTTTTCCTTCCTGACGAAATAACTCCAGAACGCACGAATCGATTTTGACAATTTGCATTCGTTGGAAAGGTCTCGGGTTCCGCAAGGTTCATAGCTAAGAAAATTAGTGGTGCATGGCATCGTGCCCTAATGCAAACTGCTGAAACTTCACGCACCGTAATTGAAAATTCGAGTGTTAAAAATAATCAATCATTGTTTTAAATAATTTAAAATAGATTATCTTCTGTATATATATAAATAAGTCGGGTTTTCCTGCCTGACGAAATAACTCCAGAACGCACGAACCGATTTCGACAATTTTGCATTCGTTGGAAAGGTTGGCTAAGAAATTAGTTGTGCATGGCATGGCATCGTGCCTTAATGCAATCTGCTGGAACTTCACGCACCGTAATTAAAAATTCGAGTAATAAAAATAATCAATAATTGTTTTAAATAATTTCAAATAGATTATTTTTTACATATATAAAAATAAGTCGGGTTTTCCTGCCTGACGAAATAACTCCAGAACGCACGAACCGATTTCGACAAGTTTGCATTCGTTGGAAAGGTCTCGGGCTCCGCAAGGTTTATAGCTAAGAAAATTAGTTGTGCATGGCATCGTGCCTTAATGAAAGCTGCTGGAACTTCACGCATCGTAATTAAAAATCCGAGTAATGACATTAGTGAGAATTATCAGAATTATGCTTGGTTAAGTCAACGAGCAATTCTTGCCGCAAAGAATAATGATGTACATGCACTGAATTTCACCATTCAATCAAAAATTGCGTCCGCAATGACAATTAACAAGTCGCAAGGCCAATCGCTAAAAAATAAACACATAGGTGTATATAATCTGTTCAATAGGAAGTCAAAATGTGGGAATGAGACACCAGCCAGATCAATGAGTTCTTGATCTTTTGCACTGATGAAAATCCCCTGAAGATTTTATTATCTGCTTGACTTTCCTTATCAGCAAAGGTTTTTTGATCATTACCGCATTTTTATTAACATTTTTTTTATTACTAACATGCATTTTTATCGGCCTAGTATCTACAACACTACAACTATTTCTGTTTGACACAAATTATTAACTTCCCGAAGGAGAAGTTTATGTTTTCATCAAAAAATCCGATTCGCTAATTTTATGTTTTCTCGACGTTTCAAGCCATTCTGAATCGAATGAGACCAAATTTGGAAAAAGTATGTGTGTGGTGTGTGTGTGTGTGTGTGTGTGTGTGTGTGTGTGTGTGTGTGTGGTATGTGAACAGATTTTTTGCCGTAAATCGACGTTTTCTCGAAAACGGCTGGGTCGATTTCAAAAATTTAAAAGCCATTCGATGTATCTCGACGAGAACTATTGTTTGTCAGTTTTGTGCGACGATCGGCCAAGCCGTTTTCTTTATAAATGGCAGAAAAGTGAAAAAATTTTCGTCTACGTTTTAGCCCGCAATTCTGAATCAATTTTGAAAATTCAAAAACCGTTCGAAAGATATTGGTTGGGAATCGTGCTGATTAGTTTTTGGTAGAGATCGCCGGGCCGTTTTCTTGTAATAAAGTTTAAAAAAAAAAAAAATTCGACGATTTTTATGATTATTTTTTTGACGATAGATACCATAAGTCTTCTAGATCATACTAAATATTACGGACGGCCCTACGATGACTGGTTCAGCTTTAAAAATTCGTCAAAGTTTTGCAAAAAGCAGTATGGTCCTTTTGGCATTTGTCAAAATAAGACTTTTGATCGACTTTTCTCAAAAACGCCTGAACCGATTTTTAGAAATTTAAAAGCCATTTGATGTATTTCGATGAGGACTATCGTTTGTCAGTTTGTGCAACGATCTGCCAAGCCGTTTCTTTGTATTTGAAAAAACTTTTCGTCGACATTTAAGCTCATCCTACCGAACGATTTTAAAAAATCAAAAACTGTTCGAAAATTAGTTTGGGAATGGTACTGATTAATTTTAGGTGAAAATCTACCGAGCCGTTTTCTTAATTAACTGTTGAAAAAAAGTGTTAAATTTTCGTCGACATTAAGCTCATCCTACCGAACCGATTTAAAAAATCAAAAACTGTTCGAAAGATATTAGTTGGGAATGATCTGATTAATTTTAGGTGAAAATCTACCGAGCCGTTTTCTTGCAATTAACTGTAAAAAAAAGTGTTAAATTTTCGTCGACATTTAAGCTCATCCTACCGAACCGATTTTAAACAATCAAAAACTGTTCGAAAGATATCATTTGGGATGATGCTGATAAATTTTAGGTGAAAATCTACCGAGCCGTTTTCTTGTAATTAACTGTTGAAAAAATGTTAAATTTTCGTCGACATTTAAGCTCATCCTACCGAACCGTTTTAAAAAATCAAAACTGTTCGAAGATATCATTTGGGAATGATGCTGATTGATTTTAGGTGAAAATCTACCGAGCCGTGTTCTTGTAATTTATTGTTGAAAAAAAATTTAAGCCGATTTTCATGGCACTTTTTTGGCGATATACATCATGGTCTTATAGAACTTACTGTAATATTATGGCCTTACGACAAGTAGTTTAATTTTACAAATTCGTCAAAGTTTGCTAAAATTATTATCGTTTTTTTCAAAGCAGGATTGATAAAGAATATTATTTACACTTTTTTTTTTATTAAGTAGCGATTATTTACACATATCGGGAAGTTCCATGTAACTTGCCTCAAGGCTAAATACCAAACAACTAGTATATTTATTAACTTCCCGAAGGAGAAGTTTTATGTTTTCATCAAAAAATCCGAATCGCTAATTTTATGTTTTCTGGACGTTTCAAGCCATTCTGAATCGAATGAGACCAAATTTGGAAAGTATGTGTGTGTGTGTGTGTGAGTGTGTGTTGTGTGTGTGTGTATGTGTGTGTGTGTGTGTGTGTGAACAGATTTTTTGCGTAAATCGACTTTTTCCTCTCTTTCCTCTCCAAAACGGCTGGACCGATTTCAAAAATTTAAAAGCCATTTGATGTATCTCGATGAGGACTATCGTCTCTGAGTTTTGTGCGGCGATCGGCCGGGCCGTTTCTGTTGTAAATTGCAGAAAGTGAAAAATTTTTCGTCACACGTTTTAGCCCGCAATTCTGAATCGATTCTGAAAATTCAAAAACCGTTCGATAGATATTGGTTGGGAATCGTGCTGATTAGTTTTTGGTAAAGATCGGCCGGCCGTTTCTTGTAATAAGTTTTTAAAAAAAAATTTCGACGATTTTTATGATTATTTTTTTGACGATAGATACCATAGTGTTTCTAGGTCATACTAAATCTTACGGCCCTACGACAAACTGGTTTAGCTTTAAAAATTCGTCAAAGTTTGCAAAAATCAGTATGGTCTTTTTGGCATTTGTCAAAATTAGACTTTTGGTCGACGTTTTCTAAAACGCCTAACCGATTTTAGAAATTTAAAAACTATTTGATGTATTTCGGTGAGGACTATCGTTTGTCAGTTTTGTGCAACGATCTGCCAAGCCGATTCTTTGTAATTTGAAAAAAGTTGTTAAACTTTTCGTCGACATTCAAGCTCATCCTACCGAACGATTTTAAAAAATCAAAAACTGTTCGAAAGATATTAGTTGGGAATGATACTGATTAATTTTAGGTGAAAATCTACCGAGCCGTTTTCTTGTAATTAACTGTTTGAAAAAAAGTGTTAAATTTTCGTCGACATTTAAGCTCATCCTACCGAACCGATTTTAAAAAATCAAAAACTGTTAGAGATATTACTTGGGAATGATACTGATTAATTTTAGGTGAAAATCTACCGAGCCGTTTTCCTTGTAATTAACTGTTGAAAAAAAGTGTTAAATTTTCGTCCACATCAAGCTCATCCTACCGAACCGATTTTAAAAATTCAAAACTGTTCGAAGATATCATTTGGAAATGATGCTGATTAATTTTAGGTGAAAATCTACCGAGCCGTTTTTCTTGTATTAACTGTTGAAAAAAAGTGTTAAATTTTCGTCACATTTAAGCTCATCCTACCGAACCGATTTTGAAAAATCAAAAACTGTTCCAAAGATATCATTTGGGAAATGATGC
>NW_020539419.1:238285-354668 GCF_003426905.1 Ctenocephalides felis
TAGTTTTTGGTAGAGATCGGCCGGGCCGTTTTCTTGTAATAAAGTTTAAAAAAAAAAAAATTCGACGATTTTTATGATTATTTTTTTGACGATAGATACCATAGTCTTCTAGATCATACTAAAATATTACGGCCCTACGATGACTGGTTCAGCTTTAAAATTCGTCAAAGTTTGCAAAAAGCAGTATGGTCTTTTTGGCATTTGTCAAAATAAGACTTTTGATCGACGTTTTCTCAAAAACGCCTGAACCGATTTTAGAAATTAAAAGCCATTTGATGTATTTCGATGAGGACTATCGTTTGTCAGTTTTGTGCAACGATCTGCCAAGCCGTTTCTTTGTAATTTGAAAAAAACTTTTCGTCGACATTTAAGCTCATCCTACCGAACGATTTTAAAAAATCAAAAACTGTTCGAAAGATATTAGTTGGGAATGGTACTGATTAATTTTAGGTGAAAATCTACCGAGCCGTTTTCTTGTAATTAACTGTTGAAAAAAAGTGTTAAATTTTCGTCGACAATTAAGCTCATCCTACCGAACCGATTTTAAAAAAATCAAAAACTGTTCGAAAGATATTAGTTGGGAATGATACTGATTAATTTTAGGTGAAAATCTACCGAGCCGTTTTCTTGCAATTAACTGTTAAAAAAAAGTGTTAAATTTTCGTCGACATTTAAGCTCATCCTACCGAACCGATTTTAAACAATCAAAAACTGTTCGAAAGATATCATTTGGGAATGATGCTGATAAATTTTAGGTGAAAATCTACCGAGCCGTTTTCTTGTAATTAACTGTTGAAAAAAAGTGTTAAATTTTCGTCGACATTTAAGCTCATCCTACCGAACCGATTTTAAAAAATCAAAAACTGTTCGAAAGATATCATTTGGGAATGATGCTGATTGATTTTAGGTGAAAATCTACCGAGCCGTTTTCTTGTAATTTATTGTTGAAAAAAAATTTAAGCCGATTTTCATGGCACTTTTTTTGCGATATACATCATGGTCTTATAGAACTTACTGTAATATTATGGCCTTACGACAAGTAGTTTAATTTACAAATTCGTCAAAGTTTGCTAAAATTATTATCGTTTTTTTCAAAGCAGGATTGATAAAGAATATTATTTACACTTTTTTTTTATTAAGTCGATTATTTACACATATCGGGAAGTTCATGTAACTTGCCTCAAGGCTAAATACCAAACCAACTAGTATATTTATTAACTTCCCGAAGGAGAAGTTTATGTTTCATCAAAAAAATCCGAATCGCTAATTTTATGTTTTCTGGACGTTTCAAGCCATTCTGAATCGAATGAGACCAAATTTGGAAAAAGTAGTGTGTGTGTGTGTGTGTGTGTGAGTGTGTGTGTGTGTGTGTATGTGTGGTGTGTGTGTGTGTGAACAGATTTTTTGCCGTAAATCGACGTTTTCTCCAAAACGGCTGGACCGATTTCAAAAATTTAAAAGCCATTTGATGTATCTCGATGAGGACTATCGTCTCTGAGTTTTGTGCGGCGATCGGCCGGGCCGTTTCTTTGTAAATTGCAGAAAAGTGAAAAATTTTTCGTCCACGTTTTAGCCCGCAATTCTGAATCGATTCTGAAAATTCAAAAACCGTTCGATAGATATTGGTTGGGAATCGTGCTGATTAGTTTTTGGTAAAGATCGGCCGGGCCGTTTTCTTGTAATAAAGTTTTTAAAAAAAAAATTTCGACGATTTTTATGATTATTTTTTTGACGATAGATACCATAGTTTTCTAGGTCATACTAAAATATTACGGCCCTACGACAACTGGTTAGCTTTAAAAATTCGTCAAAGTTTGCAAAAATCAGTATGGTCTTTTTGGCATTTGTCAAAATTAGACTTTTGGTCGACGTTTTCTCAAAAACGCCTGAACCGATTTTAGAAATTTAAAAACTATTTGATGTATTTCGGTGAGGACTATCGTTTGTCAGTTTTGTGCAACGATCTGCCAAGCCGATTCTTTGTAATTTGAAAAAAAGTGTTAAACTTTTCGTCGACATTCAAGCTCATCCTACCGAACGATTTTAAAAAATCAAAAACTGTTCGAAAGATATTAGTTGGGAATGATACTGATTAATTTTAGGTGAAAATCTACCGAGCCGTTTTCTTGTAATTAACTGTTGAAAAAAAGTGTTAAATTTTCGTCGACATTTAAGCTCATCCTACCGAACCGATTTTAAAAATCAAAAACTGTTAGAAAGATATTACTTGGGAATGATACTGATTAATTTTAGGTGAAAATCTACCGAGCCGTTTTCTTGTAATTAACTGTTGAAAAAAAGTGTTAAATTTTCGTCCACATTCAAGCTCATCCTACCGAACCGATTTTAAAAAATCAAAAACTGTTCGAAAGATATCATTTGGGAATGATGCTGATTAATTTTAGGTGAAAATCTACCGAGCCGTTTTCTTGTAATTAACTGTTGAAAAAAAGTGTTAAATTTTCGTCCACATTTAAGCTCATCCTACCGAACCGATTTTGAAAAATCAAAAACTGTTCCAAAGATATCATTTGGGAATGATGCTGATTAATTTTAGGTGAAAATCTACCGAGCCGTTTTCTTGTAATTAAATGTTGAAAAAAAGTGTTAAATTTTCGTCCACATTCAAGCTCATCCTACCGAACCGATTTTAAAAAATCAAAAACTGTTCGAAAGATATCATTTGGGAATGATGCTGATTAATTTTAGGTGAAAATCTACCGAGCCGTTTTCTTGTAATTAACTGTTGAAAAAAAGTGTTAAATTTTCGTCCACATTTAAGCTCATCCTACCGAACCGATTTTGAAAAATCAAAAACTGTTCCAAAGATATCATTTGGGAATGATGCTGATTAATTTTAGGTGAAAATCTACCGAGCCGTTTTCTTGTAATTAAATGTTGAAAAAAAGTGTGAAATTTTCGTCCACATTTAAGCTCATCCTACCGAACCGATTTTGAAAAATCAAAAACTGTTCGAAAGATATCATTTGGGAATGATGCTGATTAATTTTAGGTGAAAATCTACCGAGCCGTTTTCTTGTAATTAAATGTTGAAAAAATGTGTGAAATTTTCGTCCACATTTAAGCTCATCCTACCGAACCGATTTTGAAAAATCAAAAACTGTTCGAAAGATATCATTTGGGAATGATGCTGATTAATTTTAGGTGAAAATCTACCGAGCCGTTTTCTTGTAATTAAATGTTGAAATAATGTGTTAAATTTTCGTCCACATTTAAGCTCATCCTACCGAACCGATTTTAAAAAATCAAAAACTGTTCGAAAGATATTAGTTAGGAATGGTACTGATTAATTTTAGGTGAAAATCTACCGAGCCGTTTTCTTGTAATTAACTGTTGAAAAAAAGTGTTAAATTTTCGTCCACATTTAAGCTCATCCTACCGAACCGATTTTGAAAAATCAAAAACTGTTCGAAAAATATTAGTTAGGAATGGTACTGATTAATTTTAGGTGAAAATCTACCGAGCCGTTTTCTTGTAATTAACTGTTGAAAAAAAGTGTTAAATTTTCGTCCACATTTAAGCTCATCCTACCGAACCGATTTTGAAAAATCAAAAACTGTTCGAAAGATATTAGTTAGGAATGGTACTGATTAATTTTAAGTGAAAATCTACCGACCCGTTTTCTTGTAATTAGCTGTTGAAAAAAAGTGTTAAATTTTCGTCCACATTTAAGCTCATCCTACCGAACCGATTTTGAAAAATCGAAAACTGTTCGAAAGATATTAGTTAGGAATGGTACTGATTAATTTTAGGTGAAAATCTACCGAGCCGTTTTCTTGTAATTAACTGTTGAAAAAAAGTGTTAAATTTTCGTCCACATTTAAGCTCATCCTACCGAACCGATTTTGAAAAATCAAAAACATATGAAGCCTCTGCCTAGAAAATATACTTCGTCTCCAAGGTCGTGAAATGACCAAGAAATTCTTTACTTTAATCAAGTTATAATAATTATCATCGTTTTCTACAATTTGGAAAAATAATCGTATGCGTCGATACAATTTTGTCACAATGAGAACCACTTATGTATTCAGATTATTATATTAAAAATAATAAAAAAGAATAAAAAATATTTTTTTTTATAATCAATGATAGTGATAAATATAAATTTCTTAATAATTATAAAATAAAAAAATATTGTTAAAGGCAGATCAAGTTGCTTATTCTAAAATTGGATCGATTAAGTATATTATTTACACATTTCGGGAAGTTCATGCAACTTGCCTTCAGGCTAAATGCACCTTCAACTAGTTTTAACTATGTTTGGTATTTTTCATGGCAATCATATTGTTAAAATTTGTATGAGATACACCTGATTATTTTAGAACATTCTAAATATCATTACTATATTTATATACAATTACTATAAATGCGATATATAAATATATATATATATATATATATATATATATATATATATATATATGTAGTAATATGTGAGTTAGGTGTTATATATTTTAATAAAACGAAAGACTGAAAATATCACAATTTAATACATATCATATGTTTGACTTCATTTTATTATATGATTAGAAATATATACACAAAATATAAATAAGTTGAGTTCTAATGAACAGAGCTTACATCAAGAACTTTGATGTTCATTTAATATTTAAGCGTGTAAATTCCTGGTCTTAATTCGATGAGAAATGTAAATAAAACTGACAATAAAGTTAAAACATAGAAAATAGTGTGAGTAACTACAATAACTAATCTAAAACACTCTTTAATGTCCTAATCAAACAAAATTTATCGTTTTTCGTAATAATATTCGCTAACAAAGAACATGTCAGTGTGAAAGCAATTCTTTCATGGAGGTTATATGTGTTATTTTGACGTTTCATTTGCGAATGACAGTTTAGGTGTATTACACAGTGTCTTTTGTCTCTGAATGTTGGTAAGTCGTTTTTCTTTATGACGTCTGTTGGGTGTCTTAGTACATGGCATATTTTTTGGGTTTTAACGGGGTGTGTGTCTTAGTACATGGCATATTTTTTGGGTTTTAACGGGGTGTCAAAGTGATTCACAACACGACATAGATTACGAAGTAAGCAAACGGAGAGCGGAGTAAGTTGTAAGGGTGCCGGCACACCTTACCATACAGTTCATTCAGTGCTCATGCGGCTCCAAACACAAACTAATTTAATTGTCAACTAGACAAGCGCAGACATAGATAAGTAAACATAAATAGATCGCTATCTGAGGCCATTTGACATTACCTCCATTTTAATATTTTTAGCGATCTGAAGGAGGCAGCACATGTTCAGTATATAAATCAACCGCTGGTATTATTCCTAGATATGGTTCGCATACGTAATTAAAAATAAGAAAACCTAAATAATTTCTTATATTGAAAATGTAAAAAATAACATACGAAGTACAAAATATATTTTCAAATATATCACAAACATTTTTACATAATAATTAAAATTTTTATAAATGTAATAATCAATATATACATAATAATAAGTATTATAATTTTACAATTATAAGTAACTAAAAAAAGTATTCACAATGGTATGATGAATTTACAAGAAACGATCAATATAAATTACTGAATGATCAATAATATATAACAACTAGACAGAGATTGTGTAGAAGCAGTTACAATGAAATGTTAAACTTAAAAGGAACGATCAATATGAATTACTTAATGATCAGAATATATAAAACTACACAGAAATATTGTTAAAGTTTTCATAAGCATAATGAATTTACACGAACTGACTAATATTAATTTCCTAATGACTAATAATAATATATTAAAAAGAGAAGAGAGAAGTATAGAGTCTAAGTATGTAGTATATAGAGTATATACTAAAGATAATGGAATAGTATAATTAGAAGAAATGACAAATAATGAACAAATTTAAAAAGTTAAATCCTACAGACATGAAATATAAATATTGATATTAAAATTGATAGAAAACTAAATTCCAAGAATTAAAATCATTAACTTTGCATTTGATAGTTATTTTGCTTTCCAATCAATCATTAATAAAGTTGCATTCTACAAAATCTTGAATTTCTTATGATTTGATTGTGTCAATAGAACAGTGCAGCAGTCCTTTCGGATGGAATGTTAAGAATATTTCTGAGCATTTTATACTCTGTTGCAATTTATACCTTAAATTATTGCATTGTTTGTCTATCCTTCTTAACGCCCTCAACATATAATGGATGTGTCATACATTTTACATGCCCTCGGCATCAAGACACTCCTATCCTCAGTCACTAGATTCTGTTGCAATTTGTATTCCCAATAACATCTAATAAACATAACATGTTGTAATATAATATCAAGTTGTATTAGCAAATGATATTAAAATATTCATAATTATTATTACCTTTTCCACTGGAGTTGCAGAGTGTTCTCCTGGTCATTATAGACATGAGAACTATTCTGTGAAATATAATTGGACATTTCTAATTTGTTCACTTCACGAAGCCGGAAAGAAGTGCATTTTTATATTATTTTTTAAGTTACCACAAGTTGGTGCGTTACATTGTGCCATATTAAATTTCACATAAATGCTTACTTGAATACAATTAATTACAGAAACAACATGCGAACCACAAACTTTAATACAAAATGGCGAATGGCAAATCTAAGCGATCAATTTTGACGTTTTACATATTTTGAAACTAGTAGCGATATCTTTTTTTCGCTAAAAATAGTAGTCCTTTCCAAAACAGGGTAATATACATTTGTTCGGAGATAACCCCCATGAGCGCAGATACACAAAGCCGCCATATTGGTACCAGGCAAAACCGAACAAATGTAGATTACCGTGTTTTGAAATGGATTGGTATTCAAATTGATCGAAGGATGGCGCTACCATTTCCAATTTCATTGATCTAGCAGCTAGCTGGATCTACATTGATTATCGCCATTTTCTATAACTTGTCATCGCGTATTGTAGTTGAGATCCTAGACAATATTAGAATCATGGGGAGTTATCTTCGAACAAATGCGCGTTGCACTGTTTTGGGCTTGAGTAGTGTCAATTTTTAAAAACAGATGGCTCATGTGTACTCAATTTCAACTACAAATTGTTCGTGGTTCGTGCAAGTGGCTGTCAAGTATTTGATCGCTGTACGAATAACCTAACTTTGTCAACTCGTGTTGTTTCTAATTAATTAATTGTGTTTATGTGAACATTTAAGTGAAATTTAATATGGCAAAGTGTTTTTATTGTACCCAAAAAAGTGTCAAGTGCGGGTTAAAATATTTAGCTATTCCAATACAAGTTTCCGCAAAGGTATTTTTTAATAATAATTGCAGCAATAATTATATATAATCAAGATATTTTAACATGTTATTATATTGAATAGGTGTCTTGGGGGTGCTGGAAATTGCTGCAAAATGCACAAACAAAGCGCAGGAGTACTTTTGACAACCAAGGAATGTAATATGTAATGACAAAAGGATTCATAAACAATGCAATAATTTAAGGAATAAGTCGTACAAAAAGTCTCCAAAGGTCTACTATTTTTGGAGACAAATATTTATTTTGCCATGTCCTCAATCATTGAGAAAGTTAAACATATGTAATATCTTCGAAAATATATATTTTGTATTTCGTATGATTTGTTCTTATTTCCAATATTAAAAATTATTCAGGTTTTTGGGGCTGTATACGATACGCACAAATTAAGAAGTAATACCAGGGGTTAATTTAAATATTATACATGTGCTGCCATCTATTTTTAAAAATTTGTATTTCAATCGAGGTAACGTCAAATCGCCAGACATGGCGATCTATTATACTTGTTTATCTATGTCAAATCGACCGAAGCGTTTGTAGTGTCTACTTTGAGCATTAACGTTGGCTATTATAACAGAAATTTTAAATGAAAACACATAAAATATTTGTTTATTTCAAATTTAAATAAGATAATTAAAAATGAGCTACCAAAGCTGTTGTGTAGTGGGTTGTAGAAATACCGGCAGAAAAAGTGACTGCAAATTCTATTCATTTTCTACAGTTAAGTGGAAAGAAAATCAACGGTTAGAAGAATAAAGTAAGTATCATAACCTTATTGTTATAAAAGTACAATTTGGAGTACTATGAATAGTTGTAAAATTGTTATGTTTAGGAAAAAGAAAAATTATAAGTCAATAAATTGTTAAATTATCAAAATTTAATGCTTACTAGAAGAAATTGTTTTGCAAACAATGTAATTAATAAAGGCTAAAATAATGAAAAATATATTTATATATTGTATATTGATTATGTATAATTATTATCTATATATTAATTACATTTTATTATATAATAATTGTAATTTTATGATTAAAAGAAAAATAAAAGTTATCACATAGCGCTAAAATGTTTATTTTGCAAACAGTTTAATTAATACAATGCTGAAATAATGCAAAATATATATTTGTAGTGTTGATGGATCACTGCCGTGGGTTTCCATTAAAGGAAAAAAGTCGGACGTGGTATTGAGTCCTACCTACTTGCCAACAATATTTCTTTCAATTTACAAGCCTCGAAAAGTTAATGTAGTTTTTTTTTCCTGCAATTTTATTTAATGGATGATGGAATCAAATCATGTCTTTATTATAATGTCTATTGTAAGTCTTCAGTTTGACCAAAAATAATAAAATCATGAGTAAATTAATTTATTATTTACTTATTCTATTGATAAAATATTTTTATCATTATTATATTGTTTTTATTAAGAACTATTCCGAGATTATGACATAAGCTTTGAGGCACTTAACCTTAAAAATGTTTACTGCATTTCTTTATTTAATTAATCATTATACTTAATTATGTTTTAAGTACGTTGAAGTAAATTTAATAATTTCAATAAACATTCAGCGTTCACATTATTACTGTATCTTGTTTATTATTATCTATAACAATTATTTAATATCTTTTTTCTTTTACAAACATATAAAACCCATGAAAACCACACACTGATAGCCATAATTAGTTCATATTTATTACGGCGCTGCATGGGCGCTGCAGTCACGCTCTGAGCGAATAGACGCTTCTCTCGCCCGGTTTTTACGTTCAGAAGGAATACTTAAAGGATCCTCCGCTCGACGTGATGGCGCTGTTTTTGGCATTCAAATTAATGGCGCAAAATTTGAAATGAAAATTAATGATTCTTAGTGCACGGGTATTTAAAACTAAATTTGGTATTACAATCCTATTATGTTTTGCAATAATACAATAATAACAAAAATATACTAGATAATATTATATTATAATAAATATACAATCAAATCGAAATACAAATCAACAAATACACTGCAATACACCGGTTTATATATAATAGATATCACATCTAATCTACTGGAATAACTTCTACTTCGAAATTTAGTGGATAATGCATATAGTGTTAGTTCATTACATCGTCTGTCATTCTTAACTCTCATTAACTAATAATCATTCCATGCAAAATTTGTCATTCTTAAGCAATTCATTTTCTCCCAAGTATATTCAGATCCGTGTGAAGTGGTAATCCAATTTTAAACAGCTGGAACAGCTTTTTATTTGTGTATTATGTCTTTCTTGTAGAAGCGCATACTTGATTTCTTACACAATTTCCTAGGACTGACCTCTTTCCTTAAAGTGTATTATGATTAGACTAATATGTCAATGCACTAGGTAGTAATGTAGTAATTATGTCCTCCATATGAGTATGAAGCTGTTCTATTCATATTGTCAAAGGGCTATGCATTTGAGAGCAATTCCTGATGAAATCTTTATTAACAAATATACAAACACAAACGAACAAGAATCGCCATTTTGTAAACTTACACAAAAGTAACACTGATCTGACGTTTCTTAGTAACCAACATAAAACATTTGAAAATACTTTTTCATCGGCTCACTAGCGCCAAATCTGCGACTACAAATGGACCCCTAAGTATACCCTCTGAACGAGGAGTTTGTTCTAAGTGAAAAGGCCCTGGTTGAGATGTGTTTTTCATGTGTTTGTTTATATATAATTATATTTTGGTGAATACTTTTTTCATTTATTATTAAGTTTAATTGGTAAAGTGTAAAGTGCCAAATTGTTATAACTCCAAATATAATAAAAAAAATGAATGTCTTTCCGGCATCTAATTATCAGGTATGTATATAATGATGTATTATGCATATAATAAATATGTATCATGAAAAATACTATTAAAATGTTATATATATATATATATATATATATATTTGTGTAAATTTATATTATATATATATATATATATATATGTGTGTGTGTGTGTGTTAAAATTTATGTGTAAAAAGATGCTTTCAATTTGGATGCAGAGGGCGAATAATCCTTTAATGGAAGACCTAACTCTTCGCTTTGTGGCACAAATTTTTGTGGATAATTTGAAATCAAAACCAATTAGAAGTGTCTCCTTCACGGCAATAACAGAATAGTTTTCAAGTCACTGGAGAATGCTTTGATACAGAACCAGAAGAACAATCTACAACTCCAAGGACAAGGCCAAGTAATTATAACTCTAAATACTTTAATACTATTTGCAAAAAAATATTAATAAATAAATCTTATGTTCTTAGTTAGGAGATGAAAGCCTAAAAACCTTGAAAAAGATTTTTGCAGCACCCCTAAGATTGTCAAGTGCAGGTTAAAACTCCCCTATTCTAACACCAGTTTTCCGCAAAGGTATTTTTTCATAATAATTGCAGCAAAAATAATTAATATCATAATAACAATATCTTCAATTATTATGATATAATAATATATTCAATAGAAGTCCTTGGTGGTAGCTGCAAATTGCCGCAAAATGCAGTGATAAGGCATAGGAGTGCCTTAACACCCAGAAGATGTATGATATGATGTATGATCAAATTTTGTTTCAGGATTAAGAAGGATTAACAAACAATGCAATAATTTAAAGGATAAATTCCAACAGAGTATATAATGTTCTGAGAAGTTTTCAAATATTCCGGAAACGTAAAATGTAAGGGCAGGAATTTTGAAATTGTCTCAATTAAGAGAGTAGACTCAAAGACCAGGCAGTTTATAAAAAGCAAGGGTTTAGTTATAGTTTTAACTAAACCTCCTTGCAATAAAAACTGGATTTAAACGAAAGATAGGTTTGAGCTACAATTGGTATAAATTAAAAGTAGTTCAAGGTTTTGGTTATTTACGTTTAAAAAAACACTTATACAGAAACTGTTCAGATTTCGTCAAATGTAAGTTTATTAATGATTGATTAGATAGCAAAATAACTATTAAATAGAGAGATATTAAAAAAGAATTTCTCGTAAATGAATTTTAATCCTAGAAATTTAGTTTTATCTCAATTTGAATATCAATATATATATATATATATTTCGTTTTTAGGATTATTTTGTCTGGGAAGTATTCGTTCTTTTTTAAAAATTTGCTGTTCTTTTTATTCTTTTAAATTTTTGCATTACTTCCTTTAAACTTTGTCATTCCATCGTCAACACTCCTGCGCTTTTCACTTCTTGGTTTTTAAGTTTTTAATATATTATTATTAGTCATTAAGTAATTAATATTAATAAGTTATTTCTCTTTAATTTGTAGTACTTTAAAAATATACCTGTAATATACTTTAATTAATAGTAGTCAGTTATTTCTGTTTAGTATTTCGTATGTTTTATTCTTATTTCAAACATTAAATTTTTTCAGATTTTTTGGCTGTATTGATTATATGTACAAATGTAGAAGTAATACCAGGGGTTAATTTACATGCTGTATGTACATGTGCTGCCATGTTGTGATCAATTCGTAAATTAAAATGAGTGTAACGTTAAATCGCCCGAGATAGCGATCTATAAGTATATGCTTATTTATCTAGGGAAGGACTGCTGCTTATCGGCGAGCATAGTATTTTTACGCTTTGATTAGACTAACTTTGAAAGCGTGACAAAATTCTTTTATCGGATCGGCTTGCATATGATACGGAAAGTATAGCTAGTACTTTTTCCGAGATTCAATTGATATTCGTATTAAAAGACTTTTAGAATAAGGATATGGATAAGAAACAATATGTTTTATCTTCAAGTTTCTTTTATGTTAAATTTATTTTAAAGATAAATATGCAGAACTTACAACAAAAGGGTGTTCAATATATATTTTACAAAATACTTCAGTTATTAGTCAGATTTATATGGTTCAACATCTCTTTTTTTAAATTGTTATTTGCAATAATATAATAATGGCATTGTATAGCAATAGTGAAGTTTACGCCCATAATTTATCTTAAATTGGAAGTGATTATTTTGATATCACTGATTTTGATAGTGAATGTGAGAGTGATGAAAATTTTTTTCATCCGAGTTTTACCGATTATGTCCAGTGATTCTGAGGATAGTGACAATGAAGAAGTGGAGTGGTCAGAATTTGACAATTATTGAACAATTTTTAGGTCAAAGAGGAGTTGTTTTGAAACCAAATAATCCACAAAGTGTAAGTGAAGTGGTTCAGCTAGTTTTGAGTAATGATTTGTTTAACTATATGGCTGAAGAAAGTAATCGTTATCATTCACAAAATATTGATCGTTTTAAAGACAGTGCAAAATCTTTGAAATGGAAAGACGTATCTGCAGTAGATTCAAAAAAAATGTTGGGATTACTTTTGCTTATTGGTAGAGTTCGTAAGGAGAGTAGGGATGAATACTGGTCCACAGACAGAACAATTGAAACCCCAATTTTTGCCCAAGTGATGAGCAGAGACCGTTTTCGCCAAATTTTTGAAAAATGCTTGGCATTTTTCTAATAATGAAAATAACACCAATGAAAGATTTGCCTTAATAAAATACGTCCGATAGTGTCTTATTTCAAAACAAAATTTGAACAAGTATACAAGCCAGAACGAGACTTGTCATTAGATGAAAGTATTATGTCGTGGAGAGGTCGCTTATTATTCAAGGTGTATAATGCTTCAAAAATCAACATATATGGAATTCTAATTCGAATGGATTGTGAAGCAAAAACAGAATATATATGCAATTATGAAATTTATCATGGTGAAGGAAGTCGGCTTCAAGATACAATTATACGCCTTCTACAGCCCTATCAAAACTTGTAGCATCATGTCTTATAGACAACTATTACAATAGTGTCGATACGTGTCAAGTCCTTTTACAACATGAAATTTGAAGTTGTGGTACTATACGCAAAAATAGAGGACTTCCTCCATGTTTACGAGATATAACCTTGAGACGAGGTGAATCTGTGTTTCGTTGCCGAGGAGATACTCTTGTATAATGTTGGCAATCAAAAAGACTGGTTCGAATGATATCAATAATTCATTCAGCAAGTGTTGTACAAAGCAGAAATTGTATGTGCCAGCTATGTAATGTACTTCATAATGGTGAATGTTTCCATAAATTTCACACATGTAAAAAGGATTAATGTAAAACTGTTTAGTTTAAACAGTAGTTTATATATCTACTATTGCTAAATGTTTTGTTAGTTTTATGTTTAATTATGCATTATTTAAATATTTTTTTTATGTTTCAAAACAACCATGTAGTTTTATTTTTTTTTTAATTGAATTATAAAAAATAGTTGTTTTCGCACTCGTGTTACTCGCGATTTGTCCGCTACACATATCAGTTTGTGTCTTTACTTGTGCGTGTTTACTGGAATTTTATATTTTGACACCACATTTATGAATCTAAGTAAATCCCATAGATCTTATAATGCATGGACTGCTAGTCGTGCGCAAAATAAGTGCTCAAACATATAAGGGGCTGTGACGTCACTTACTGAGCGAACGTTGCCAAAAATCGCAGACTTTCAGTATCAGCCATCACAATTGCTATTATATTATTAAAATAAAACATCTGGCATTTAATCAATCGGGAGAGTCCGCGATTGTCGACAACGTTCGCACAACAAGTGACGCCACAGTCCCTTTTATATTTGAGCACTATATGCAACGAAAAACATATACGGACTAGCAGTCCATGTAGTACAATGTCTATGGTAAATCCCGATATTATTATTGAGTTGCTGTAGTCTTGAACAAATGATGATGAGTTTAGATCCATCCAGAATGTTTTTTTTCAGATTTAACAAACGACATGGGATCAACAGCGTTATCATGCATGGATAGGCTAATGCTACAGACAAACAAGAAGCAGAGAAGTTTTAAATTAGTTTCCAACATATTATAAATGCTAATGCACAACACGATTTTGACTTTTTGAATATAATTTTATGGCATATGGTCTAAGAAACGCCGCTCAAACGTTTCAAGTTCTCAAAGATCACAAACTGAAAACGATATTTCAACGTCTGGATAATAATGACATCGTGATCAAGATTGAAAAATCTATATTTGGTAAATTAACTATTAACTTTTTAGGCCACGCAATAACGACAAGAGATTCTACTTAATTACCGTAAAAAAAATTCCTAACCTTCTAAACTACCAACGACTTAAAAAAATATGACGCTTTTCAGATATGTGTAAATTTTATAGAGATTACATACCTAACGCAGCATTGAATCAAGCTCTACATGCTCTTAAGAGAAATAAACCTGTAATTTTACCAGACAAATGTATCAAGGCCATTGGTAAAATGAAAGAAGCTTTGGCAAAAGCCACATTTCTTTCTCATCCTGATCCGAATGCAACTTTAGCAATATTTATTAATGCTTTGGACAGGAAAATAGGTACAACAAAATTCATCGATATCATGGCAACCATGGCATTTTTTCCATGAAAGTTGACTGAAAATAAATCAGTTTGGTGCCCTTATGACCGCGAACTCTATTCATTTTTAGATTGATCAAATTTTAGATTCCATATATTCCATATAGTCAAATTATAGAATTATTGCTAGTAAATCTTTTGATTATATAAATTTTAGAACAAAAATCCAATTTTTAGAATCAAAATCCAATTTTTAGAACCAATTTCAAAATTTTAGAACTAAAATCTATAGTCATTAGAATAAATCTACAATTTTTAAAACCAATTTATAAATTTTAGAACCAAAAATTCAGAATAAAACTGAATCTTATATTAATCCATACAATTTTTTGAATATATGTACCATTGTTTATATAAATTTACTAGCTAACCCGGTAAACGTTGTTTTGCTAAGTAAGGTATATTCTAAAAAAATTCTAGAGAATTAAAAATATTAATACTTTAAGTGTATAAGGATGACCCATATCTAGACCCTTTTACCCTATAGGCGGAGTAACTTGGAACGGTCAGGTGGCAAACAGGTTTAATGTCTTTTTTTAATTTTAAAAGTATTTTACGAAATAATTAACATTTTTAACTAATGCTAAAAAACTGCCAACGGAAGAAAATACGTTTGTTATGGATTTTCAAAGATTACCGCTTATCTCCCGATAGCAAAGTCGTAAGAATCAAGGTTATAACTGGTTATACATCTTGTTCCCTCTACTTTCAAATATTGTTATTAAGCAGTGCTTTACTATTACTATCTATTCTTCGATAAATTTTGGGAAATTATAACTGGGAAAATGTTATTCGACAAAATCCCTTTGATCGATACCAAATTTAGATTCTGAACTTAAATAACATAAATAAAAAATAATCCTAAATAATAAACCTAGATCCTATCCTAAATAATAAATCTAGAAAATATTTTATAAATACCAATGAGTATCTAATTATACAAATGAGATCTTTCAGAGCACCTTGTTTGAGAAAAATATGAAAAAAGTATATTTTCATATTAACATTTCAAAAAAGTTGATATTTTGAGTCTGTAGTAACACTTGCGGCCCGTTTACTAACGTTTCTGTATATAAATAAAACTACAAACAAAACTACTTACTACAATTTAATCATAATTGAATAATATTCACGTAAAACATCCTATTAAAGGTAATTGAACATCATCTGTTAAAAACGTTTGACATTTCACGTATTAGGGCACCGTCCGTTGTTCTATTTAAATTACGCTTCTACACAAATTTTCAAATTAAAAATGTAAAGTTTCTACGCGATTTTGAAATATCTCACCTTTCCGACCATCTCTGGATTGGCACAAATTTTTCAAAACTAAGACTGGCCAAATTGGTTTAGCCGTTTTCGAATTTTACTAATTCATTTGGAAGAGAGCTCCATTTTTATATATTTACTAGATGACCCGGCAAACGTTGTTTTGCTAAGTAAGGTACATTCTAAACAATTTCTAGAGAATCAAAAATAATAATACTTTCAGTGTATAAGGATGTGCTGTTTGAATGCTATATACAATGAAGTATTTTAAAAACAATAAACCCCATTAGTTTGGTTATATTTTGTCAATACAATCAAACTGGAAGTTTTATAAACTTTCTATGGAAAACATGGTATAATCCAATCCAAGTCTTTTTTGGTCTTTCGACTTATTGATTACGTTTCAAGTTTTTTCAGATCCTATTTTGATTCTGGATTTTGTGTATAATTGTAAATAATACTACTGAACTTATAAAAAAATTTCAAGTTTTTGCGAGGAGAGATAGAAAATTAAGTATTTCTTCTTTGACCTGATTTTTGAAAAGTTTCAAGTAACATTCAATGAATTAAATTTAATAAAAGTAAATTTAATAAAAAGTATATATGTAAATAGGGCGAGACTCAAAGGTCCAATTTGACTTAGAGCAAATATAAACTATATTATGAAAACCAAACTAATTATATCACAACAAATAACACATTTCAAACGAACAATTATCTGACTACGTTCAGTAAAACTGCCAGCTACTTCATCATCATATTTTCAGTTTCTAGTAACACATTCGATCTGTTTGATAACGTTTTTGTGTATAAATATAACTACGAACAGAACTACTTACTACAATTTAATCATAATTAAATAATATTCGTAAAACGTGAAACATCTTATTAAACGTAATTGAACATCATCTGTCACAAACGTTTGACATTTCACGTATTATCCACCGTCCACTGTTTTATTCAAATTACGCTTCTACAAAAATTTTCAAATGCAAAATGTAAAGTTTTTACGCGATTTTAAAATAATATCTCACCTTTCCGATCATCTTCTCTGGATTGGCACGAATTTTTCAAGACTAAGACTGGCCAAATCGGTTTAGCCGTTTTCGAGTTTTACTAAGACATTTGAAAGAGAGCTCCATTTTTATATTTAAGATTTATTTATTTATTCTTAAGCAAGCCGTAATCAATAATAATATATATTATTTCAGGCTCTTGTCAAGCTTGCACGAATTTCGTTTCTGAAAAAAAAGAGCTGAAAAAAAACATTCGAACATTAAATACAATATTCATCATATTAAAGTCTATCAGACCACCAGTTAAGCTCAAAATTCTTGCACAAGGTTGAAAGTTATGCTCATTTAAAACCGTGAAAAATTTAAATTAATAAAATAGCAAAGAAAACATGGTTGTACAGGCGATCAAATAAATGGTCAGATAAAGTATAAGGATTATGCAAGAAAATAGTTATTGAAATCAAAATGAGAAAATTCAGTAATATCATAAAAAGCTAATTCTTTAAAAAGTTTATCTAGGGAAACATGAAATTTTTTGCTGTCTAAGTTTCGGGTATTGAGTGGAAGTTTATTCATAAGCTGAATACCTAGACCGTCGATCGTATTGAAAGAGCTGGCTAATTTATATGTGCGCGCCTTAATAAGTTTGTGTCTAGTGTTGTAGTTTGAGGAGGACGAAGCCATATCGAAAAGTTTCGAATTGTTTTTGATGAAAGATATTGTTACCAGCAAAAAAATGCATGGGATAGTTAGAATATTGTGTTTTTTAAATATAGGTCTGCAGCAGGCTTTACTGGGCAAGGAAAAAATTATTCGAATAGCTCTATATAAGATCGTTGTTAAAACAAGATTTCAATGTTTCAGAAAACATAGAGAATTTTTGTTTGTTTACACATTTTATACGCAAACTAGTTAGTTACTAATTCATTTGTTGAAATTTAGTGATGATAGATTGATAAGGAGAGTAATTGCTACAACCAACTTTGTGCTGCCGCAGCTACGTGTGATTAGCAGAACAACAGGGTCCATATTTGAGAACCGCGTTTCATTTAATTCAGGTGACAGTAGTAATTTAGATTTGGTTAGCGCAATTTTTAATAGTGAAGTAGTCGTCACTCCCAAATCCATTACATGTCCTGAGTTTTTATCTTTACCTTCATTAAAATTTGATCTCAATAATCAAACTTCAGGCATTCAGGCATTCAGGCCAATGGATTTTGTCAAAACTTTTGATGGATCGGATCAAAATCGAATTTCTGCATACATGTCTTTGAAAGTATAAATACGTCTAGACCATAGGGCATTATTAAAATTTATTTTACATGTCAAATTAGAAGGTAGGGCTATACAAGTCACACAATGCATGGTCTCTTCAAATAGAATTCAAAAAATGCAAAAGTACTAAATGAGACAGTAAAAAACTTAGTTTTCAGACTGCAAACAATTTTTAGACTGAGAACAATTCTTAGACAACTTATAGACTCGGCTATAAAAAAGGATAAATGACGTACAGCAAACGTTTAGTTTACAGAATCACCTGAAGAGCTGAGTTTAAAATGATTGTTAAGTGTAAATCTCCTGCGAACTGAAATGCTGCGATTTCAATTGCCACGGAAAGAGATTAATTTTAATTCTGGGAAAGAAACTTATTCACTAGTTAAGAAAATTCAGTTCGTAAAGTCAGTAAGCTGAAAAACGCTGGTCAAATATAAAAACTAGCTTATATAAATTTAGAAATTTCAGACACTAATACTCCTAGATTAATTCAACCAACTTTTAATGTAGAGAAATTAGGCATTTTTAATAATCCAATATCGAATACTCCTAAATGTACAGTCGCTTTAGCGTTTATTAGTAATCTTATATATAAAAATGAATTGAAAAATGTGTTGGTAAGCGCATAATTCAACAACTCATGGACCAATTTGGCCAATTCTTTTTTTAAAATGTTCAACTCGAATAATTGCCGGGAAAACCCTAAAAACAGCCTCATCTTTTTCACATACGAACGTTTTCTAACTAAAACGTGGAATCAATTTGAGCTTTAATTTGTTTATAATGTGTAAATAAATAAGGTGAATTAGAGAATTTATGAAGATAAACTGGTGGCCAGGTAAATGGGAGGATATGTAAAATGGTAGAGAGAAGAACTGGTAGATAGACGAATATGTAGATAAATAAACAGGTTGACAGCTTAATTGATAGATATGTAGAACAGGATGTGAGATAAAGGGTATGGGCGTGTTTCCATACAGAATTGACCCCACCCTGTATTTAAATAATTTTGATGCCATTTTATAGGCATTTTCGAGAAAATTCGAAATACCAAATTTCAAATCCGTAGCTCATCATTTGGCCGGGATATCAGTGAAAACATGTGAAAGTGGTCCCTTTTTTCAAACTCACTTTTTGTCGGAAATATGAGAGATATCGAAAAACTGTTAACGTCATTCTATTTGTACTGATCTTGCCTATGTTGTTCATAACAAATAATGTGAAAAAATTATTTGTTAGTACGTGAAAAAGTGAAAATGATTTTTCATTTTCCATTTTCTACCAGTGCGGCTTATTTGACTACTTTTATATTAGCATCATTCCAAAGCCTGTACATTTTTCTTTTATTATTCAAAAATTCATTTAAATCTAAGTGGAACTTTGGAAAAAAAGTTGGAAAAACTTAAGCTGGTACGCGCGCTGCCGATACAAGAACAGTCATATAAAGTTGCTTTGCAAGAGCGACGATCAAGCATAAGGCTAAGTGCTTAAAAATTAAAACTAAAGACATAAAAAAATTGTGACGGATAACAGAATAAACGACAACGAATGGAAATGCAATCATTGCAAAAGTGAGGTTACGGCCACGACGTCAGACGACAGAGATGACTTTAGCATTAGTGAAATGGAAAAGTTATTTCGTAAGTATTTTATTCCATTCAAAAGTGAGGTTGAAAGCAATCTTACCGCCATTAGAACGGAGCTTCTGAAATTTTCGGAACAAAATGATTTAGTTAATAATATATGTAAGCAACTGAAAACACAAGTGACATCTGTTGAGGAGAAAGTTAAACGCTTGAAGAATAGTTCGTAAGTGCAGATGACATGTACGCCGAATTCAACGATCGTAAGAGACGCGAAAAGAATGTGATAGTGCTCAACGTAGTAGAGTCGAATAAAACTAATGGACAAAACAGATTACAAGACGACATGACGAATATTAATAAGCTCTCACCACAAGACACACAAATTACAACAAAAGACCTCAAAGTTCGTGTTGTTGGAAAACCAACTACAGGTAAAATCAGGCCATTATTAATTGAAACCCCATCCGAAACAACCGCTAGAATCTTAATAAAAACTGAACATCTAAATCGGGTTTCTATGAAGACATGACGCCCAGACAATTAAGTCATCTAAAAATGCTGCGAAACTAACTAAACTCAGATATGGAAAATGCAGACAAAACGATCAAATATATAAACAGTGTCCCTAAAATAGTGAAACTACACTCCTTTCGCGGGTCATCGCAGGAACGAACATCTTGAACGCGGCTTATCAATCTACTATCAAAACACTAGGGGTATTAGAACAAAACTGAACACATTTCGAGCGTCATCCTCTGTGAGTATGAGTGATGTAATTTGTGTTATAGAGTCATGGCTAAAGCCTGATATTGCTGATGGCGAGGTAATCGACAACACATAAGCGATTTTTAGGTGCGATAGAGATCAAATCAGTGATAAATATGAAAGATGTAGTGGTGTATTCGTGGCAGTGAAGCGTAGTTTTTCAACGGAGTTGATTGCACTCCCTAATAATAATATTGAACAAGTCTTTGTAAAAATTAAAACTGCACCACACGACACAATTATCTGCTGTGTTTACCTACCTCCTAAATCAACTGTAGAAATCTATAAAGAGCAGATATCTGCAATAACATCAATATCCGAAAAATACTCAAAAGCAAGTATATTAATCGAAGGTGATTATAATTTACCCAGCAGCCTACAGCAAGAACATTGTTCGTGCTTGTTTTATGAATTATCACTACTGAATTATCGGCAATTTAAAAACATTCAAAATCATAGTGGAAAAACGCTTGACTTGTGCTTCAGTAATATACACGCAACTGTTGAGCGTTCTCATGCTTTAACTCACGAGGACGCTCATCACCCAGCCTTGTCCATAAACATCAACACCGAAAAACATCTCCCTCCGAAAAAGACTCCTACATACCAATTTAATTTAGCGGATTATGCTGGCCTGAATGACTATTTTTAACACTAATTGGATCAATTTATACAAGACAACCAGCATTGATGAAAAAGTAGATAAACTATATAAAGTAATAAATAATGGTTTATTACAGTTTGTTCCGCTCCTATTCTGCAAAAACACTAATTATCCCAGATGGTTCTCAAAAAAACTCATATCCACCATTAAACTTGAAATAAAAACTCATACAAAGTACAAGAAAAATATGTTCAGATCCACATATAATAAATTTGGCCAACTAGGGTATGATTGCAAGAAATTGAGCAAGCAGTGTTGTGAAAACTACATTACTAAAATGGAAAATAAAATTAAACCTGACAGTACTAAATTTTGGACATTTGTGAAAGAAAGAAAAAAAAATTCAAATCCACCTGACTTGGAATGGTTTAGTGGCTTATGAAGGAGAAAAAATTGCATACCTATTTGCATCTTTTTCCAGAAGTACTTATTCATCTAGCATTAATAAAACTACATCTAACGAATATGCGGAGGGAGCAAATACCATCGACGCCGACCTCTCAAACGTAGATGTGAGTTTTGATAAAGTATATGATCTACTGTTAAAATTAAATGTGAGAAGAGGAGCCGGTCCAGATGGATTACCTAACACACGTCTCATGAATTGCGCCGCCAGCCTTTGCGAACCCCTCACACACATCTTCGCTAAATCCTTACAACACGGTAGTTTCCTGTCAGCTTGGAAATCAGCTTATATAACACCAATCCATAAATCTGAATCTAAAACAACAGCCGATAACTATCGTCCCATTTGGATCCAATCTGCTATTTCTAAGTTGGTCGAAAAATTAGTGCTACCAAAATTGTCGTGGTCTTTTAAAAATATCATAACCACAAAACAGCACGGCTTTTGTGGTGGCAGATCTACAACAACAAATCTACTATTATATGCAGAACAAATATTAGGCGCAATGAACAACGGCCTGGATGTCCATACAATCTACACAGACTTCAGTAAAGCGTTTGATCTCGTCGATCACAATATTCTGTTAAGGAAGCTACAGCGGTATGGAGTCAGGGGCAAAATGTTAGTCTGGTTTAGATCCTACTTGACAGACAGGCATCTACAGGTGAGACTAGATGGCCATTTATCTGAAAAATACGAAACGATATTTGGTGTACCGTACTTGGGACCAATATTATTCAATATTTTTATTAATGACATAGGCACTGACTTCAATTCTGATTACCTTTTATACGCACATGACCTCAAAATCTATAAAACTATAAATTGTGATGATGATAGATTATCGTTACAACAAGACATTGCGAAAATAAATAACTTGTGTATAAGTAACAAACTTAAGTTAAATGCTTAAAAATGTGCAGTAATGTAACTATCTCGATCCCACAATTCAATTCAACAAGACTACTATTTAGAAAACCAAAAAATAAATTCAGTGACTTCTATAAAAGACCTTGGAGTTATTTTTGACACCAAATTAAACTTCTCACAGCACATTAACAAAATTTTCCTTCAAGCCCTAAGAACACTTAGCTCCATCATCAGGAGTGATCGAGATTTCCACAGCATAACCATACTATACATTCTGTACTCCACACTCGTCAGGCCTATTCTAGAATATAACACCATAGTTTGGCCACCTCACACTAAATTATCAAGCAACAAACTTAATAGAGTGCAAAGAAAATTTGAAAAATACCTTAAGCACTTTGCGCAGTCGAAAAGAATTAGTGCACATGAAAGCGAATTTTTTTTGCTGAAATGCGAGGACAATAACCTAACCAAACGACAGCAAATTACTGATCTTATTTTTATTCATAAGACAGTAAATGGCTCAATTGATTCCCCTGAGATTCTAGAAAAAATTAATTTGATATGCCCGAGACAAGGATTAAGAACAGACTGTATTGTGCAGACTTCAAAAAATCCGAAAATCTATATATTGAACGGTCCAATGGACAAAGTAGCAATGGTGGTCAACAAATAGTGCTCAAAACTAAACTTTTTTAATTCATCACATAATACATTTACCAACATTGTCAAAAGGAATAATACTTATTAGTATTTGTTAGCATTACTGGTGTGCTTGAGTCTACATATAAGTGCATGTGCGGACGTATGTATGTACGAGTGTATGTATAGGTGTCCGTATGTGTGTTTGTATGTGTCTGTAAAAATAACATAGTTTAACATTATTATGTTACACTACTATATAATTAACTGTATATAGCCGATTGGCGTATAATATAAATTTATTATAATAAATAAATAAATAAACAAAAGTCGATTATAAAAGCCTTTGACCAAGATTCAACTATATTCGAGTTCACTGGCAAAGTCGAGTAAACATCTTATCTGCATTGCAGTGCATTAAGTAATAGTGACGCATAGTGATTCATTTATATTCAAGTGATAGACAATTATTTTATCATGATTTAATAATTGTTCTAGTATTTTTTTTTTCAAATTTAGTGTTTAATTTATTTTTTTATAATCATTTCGTGAACAGTTTTTTTTAATAGTTCAAACTTGGATAAACCTAACAGTGCCCCTTAGGGGCTTAATATGGAAAATTTGTCAAACATTCGTGTTGTCGAGTCAAACAATATATTAAATGACGATTCGATGACAAATGCGTAATACGCAGTGCATCAATTACAAAATAATCAACCACAAACAACCCAAATAAATACTATTCAGTCAGCACTTTCGATGACAAATGCGGAATACGCAATGCTTCAATTACAAAATAATCAACCACAAATATCCCAAATAAATACTATTCAGCCAGCACCTTCGATGACAAATGCGGAATACGCAGTGCTTCAATTACAAAATAATCAACCACAAATATCCCAAATAAATACTATTCAGTCAGCACCTTCGATCTCTTCGATGAATTCTTCGATGGATTCGAATTCAAATTTAAATCCCTGGCAAGTTGTGACAGGTGTAAAACAAAAATGTGCAATAAATGTAAGTGAGAATTCATTAAAATTAAACAATAGATTTAGCGCTCTAGAAAATGACGCTTCTAACTCCAGCTCTCAGCCTTTCATTATTAATCAAGCAAAACTACCACCGCCCGTTTTTATTTATGGAGTGAATAATTTTAGAGAAATGATTGATGTTTGTGATAACGTAATTGATAAAAATAAATACTCAACAAAAATTCTTCAATTCAGTGGAAGACGATAGAATATTTGTAGCTTTTTTGCGGAACAGAAAGATTGTGTTTCATACTTATCAGATTAAATCTGTAAGATCATACAGAGTAGCATTGTACATACATTTCACCACAGATAAAGAAGACATTAAACGTGACATTGAAAAGCAAGGGCATAAAGTACGTAATATTACAAATGTCTTACACATTTCTGAACGAAAAAGCCGCTCAATATGTTTTATATCAATTTGGAACACTTATAACTCCACAATTTTTAATTTAACTTTTAAATATAAATCAAATAATACATTTTGAGCAACCCCAAAGGTAACCATTGTACAATGCAGTAGATGCCAATTATACGGACATACAAAAGCTTATTGTAACCGGCTTTATGTCTGTGTCAAATGTGGAGATAATCATATAACATCTAAATGCACTAAGCCAGCTGAGACTGCAGCAGTTTGTGCTAAAATTATAGAGGATGCCCATATTATCAAAAAGTAAGTAAAGTCAATAATTCCGCATAAAATACTTCTCCAGTAAATAATAATTACCAATCAAATAATAGAAATATAAATTCTGCTAAAAATAAAACATACAGAATCGCCACCACTAATCATTTATCATATGCCCAGGCTATGAAAGGTCAACAATCAAATTTAAACGACACTCCTGTTTCTCAAGAATCTTTAGTTCAATTTTTAAATGAATTTAAAGCGATGTTCACTCAATTGATGCAGCAAAACTCGATGGTATTAAATATGCTATCGACCATCATCAATAAGTTTAAATAATGGCTAAATTCATTAGAATGTGCTTATGGAACTCAAACGTTTGACCGAACATAAAAACGAGCTGAAGCTTTTTTTATTAGAAAATAAAATTGATATCCTTCTAGTGGGTGAAACCCATTTCACTCAATATTCAAATCTATATATTCCTCACTATTATCTCTACCGTACTGCACATGGAGGTACAGCAATTATAATAAAATCAAAAATAAAGCATTATCTTGTGGAAGTCGTAATGATTATGATAATATATTAAATTATAAACTCCCAACATATAAAAATATATCCAATTTATTGACTATAAAAATATTACGATATGAAAAATATACATGACAAATCCAATTGTTTTTTTTTTCTCAATCATGACCAGCCTGCTTGATGGAACCTATCTGTAATGATTTCCTGCAAGCAACCATCATTTCTGTCGAATTTCCTCAAAGTAATATTACAATTGCATTAGTCTACTGCCCGCCTAAACACAAGATACTAAAACAAAACTTTGAAACGTTTATCAACGGTCTTGAAAATAAATACATAATAGCAGGGGACTATAATGCCAAGCATACTCACTGGGGTTCAAGACTATGCAATCCCAGAGAACGAGAACTCTACAACTTAATTAACTCCAACAACTCAACACCAATATCGACAGGAGAACCTACATACTGGCCAAGCGACATGCATAAAAAAAACTGATTTACTAGATTTCTTTATTTGCAAAGGTATTCCAGAAAGAAACTGGAAAGCCGACTCAAGCTTGGACTTGTCTTTAGATCACTCTCCGGCAATAGTATCTTTTAGCAATATTGAACCAATCTGTAACCTCAACTTTCACCTTACAAATAAGTATACCAATTGGAATAAATTTGGAGATATTCTGGACAATAATTTGGAATGCAACTTACCACTAAAATCTGAAAGAGAGATTGCTTTTGCAGTGAACTTTTTTAATGACTCACTCTATATAGCCGCACAAAACTCCACTCCATCAATCGAAAACAACTTTTCTTTTAATTGTCCAACTTCAATCAAACGGCAAATCGCAATATAAAAAAGACTAAGGAAAATCTGGCAAACCACGCGATTACCGGTAGATAAATCTAATTTTAACAGAGCTTGCGAAGAGTTCAAACTCATGCTCCAAAACTTTACCAACCAAGTTTTTGAAGAGAAATTAAAACACTTAACTTCTACCAAAGAAACTAACTACTCACTTTGGAAAGCCGCAAAGAAATTTAAACAACCAGTCGCTCAAACGGTACCAATTAAAAAAGCCAACAACTCCTGGGCTATGAGCCATGAGAATAAGATCTATATGATGTCACTTTAATTCAACAAATTCAACAAAAAGAGCATTCATGAGCCATATCATTGAATCATACAAGATTGATTCAGAGTTGCCAAATTTCTGTTTATGTTGTTACAAGTTGCGAGCACATAACGTGTATCTGACGAGATGAAGAACTAATCCTGACAAAATGTAGAACATGAGAGTGAAGTATGCAGTGGTGTTTCTTATAGTATTTATTTAATGATGAACAGATATGCTACTAAGAAGTGTAAGTAAATGAAATCATGTAAAATGTATTCAATTGCATTTATAATCCGACCTTCTTTATTCATATTCTAGAATCTAGTAAAACTATCATCTAGAATCTAGATGATAGTTTTACTCAAGAAGGTAGTGGGACATCCGATTTCCTGAAAATTGTAGATGAGCTGTTTGACGGTAAGATTGAAACTGCCTTCAATTCTGCCAGTGACTATAAACGTCTAAGCACTTAGTATTTTGGAAAGAAGTTTCGCGTATCTTAAAAAAAATGCTTCTATGAAAAAGAAAAGACAGTTAAAATACCACAAACTACTCAAAATTGGAAAACATTATTGGGTTTCGAATATATTTGACAAAAAATAAAGTAACCAGAAATTAAATTTTAGTCAACTCGTAACTTGAACTAGATTTTTTTGTAGTATTAGAAGTCACGGGCTTAATAATCGCAATTCTTCTTGCAGTGCACATATTAGATCCTACAAAAGCCTTGTTGTCAATAAGTTTCATTCCGTCCATTCTCGCTCTGCCAATTGTCAGCTTGATAAAACAAAAGGTGCGATTGAAGCATTAAAAACATTTTTATTGTCTAATGCTTCAATCAATGCCATGTGTGAACCCAACTTGAATGAAGATTTTCTAGTTACGTGTAATGAATACTGATGGAATACATTAGAAGAGATTAATAGAAATTTATTGCATGTTCAAGTTAATACATACATGACTGGCTTCGTTACCAAAAAAATTGAGTAGTAGAAATGTGAATCCGAAGCTGGAAGCATGCCGATAGACAAACAAAGATGATGGAGCTAGCAAAAAATGAAGTTTGTGAAGATATTACACGTAAACTGTCCAGAAAGTGTCTTCCACACCACATTCGACCTCAACTAGTAGTATCTCAACATCTTGGCCTAGAGGCCATTGCAGAAATGGCCGACATCTTAATTGATCACTGTGGTTTATCATCAATACAAACCTAAAAACTGCTATCTTCACTTTGCCGAGTCATATCCTTCAAAGAAAAGCCTTATGCCTCAGTGCCCAATAGGACGGCTGTATTTTGTCACGTGATTCAACACATGTACTTGATTCGTGACCTTGGGCTTTGGCAAGTGTTCGGTGTTTATGTTGTGATTAGCCATTGTGTCCAGTGTATAAATATTATTAAAATTAATTTGGACAAGTGGTCTAGAGATCAAACTGAAACAATAATTGATGCAGTACGAGAAGAAACATTTCTACATGCTCAAGACTTGCCTGCGTACCACAATAAGCAAAAAAGGCAAAGCCTTGGACATAGTTCTACAAAAAACTTTAAGGATAAGGCCCATACCGACTCGATATGAATATCAAATGAAGTTCAAAGCATTAAGAACACAGTACAATTTCAAAAATAATAAGGTAAAAGTATCTATGAGAAGCGGGATTGGTACACGAAATGTAAGTTTTTTCCTTTTTTTATTCAATAATTATTTTTAATAACATTTCCAGCATCTGACTAATGAACCACCAGTGAGACAAAAAAAGCAGAAAGAACTCGTCAAACGACGATATATTTACTTGCACCATAAATAAACTGGTATAATCAATGGAGAAGCGACAAGAAACACCAAAAAATCCAGAAGAAGAGGTTGTGGACCAAGTTTTCTTTTCACTTTGATCACTAGTAAAACTATTTAAAAATATAAAGCGAAGGACACGACACTTAGTAAAGTTTCACAATTTGTTTTTGAAGACTACACACAAGAATGTAAAGAATTTTAATATAGTACTTAATTATTATTTATAAATAAAAACTAACGTAATAAGAAGTAATTTATTTTCACCACTCATTAAAATTCTATTGAAAATTAATATTCGATCGATTTATCGATTTTCTCATAACTTTGCTACCATTTGTAGTGAGATCTCAATCCTTCTGCAAAGGCGGAATTTGGATATATTGGCAATTAGGGACGAATTTACTCAGTTTAAGTCGAAAGAAAAGCTTCTCAAGCAACGCGTATGTAGTTCTTTCAGCAATGATTTGATAATTTGATGAAATTTGATGATAAGGTAAAGTAGAACAAAGTCAAACCTGGTGCCCACATCCCTGAAGTGGCGCGCCACATTAAACATCGTATGTAGAATTTTGGCGTGAATGATTATGTTGTGATATTGACTCGGATGAATGACTGATTTCTAGTATGCTATTCGAGGTGCTTTGGAAGCAATCCGTCATTCTTGTCAGAATACAAACCTATGTGTTATGACAATTCCTTGTCGATATAATAGTGCAAGTCTTAATGCTGTACAATCTTCGATGATACGTTTAATTTTCCGTAATTTAAATTTCGAAATTTTTGTAATTGACACCCGGCTATTATTTTAGGAAATAATTTTAACCAATTAACCAACAACGCAAAAATAAGTTTTAAGAGACGTTTTCAGTACGGTCGTAAAATCATTTATCGACAAACGAAAAGTTTCGGTAGAGGACGAAAAAAACAAAATATTAAATCGATTCAGGCTACGAACAGGAAATCATTAGCTTCAAAAATATCATTATACCAGGTAAAACATCTACATGCATATTTAGCAAAATATCAAGTAAAACGATAGATCCGTACCATAAGTACGTGTTCGAATCGTACGCCGCGAACATTCAGAAAAACATAATTATACCGAGCATAAGCTTTATTTCACACGAAGTGTTGTCGATGACAACTCGATGAAAAGGATCGATTGCGTAATAATTCAAATAAGAAAATATTTCATAAAATATTTATATGTAGTATGCTTTTGTTAATATTGGTGATATGGTGTAAATAAAACAATGATCAATTAAAGATTAACCCGAAGTCGAACTCGAATGCACGCGAGAAATTAAGAAGAATCGTACAGGATAATTATGACGTATTCTGCTGAGACGACAAATAATTAACTCGAGCGCAACATACCTGTCACACATTTGAAACCACATCTTGACCAATAAACGCCTTATAGGAATAATTTTAGTGAGAGAACGGAGATACAGAGAGATGTAGAAGCAACGTTAAAAGCGAATGTAATTTGCAAATCTAAAAGCTCATGGGCCAGTCCGGTGGTTTTATTTAAGAAAAAGACGGGGAAGTGGAGATTTTGCGTATATTATCGAAAGTTGAATAAAGTAGCAAAGTAAATATCCGCTACCGCTGATAGACGACAGTTTGACTTCATTAAACGAGTCAGAGTTTAGTTTTTAACGCTATATTTGAAAAGCGGCTATTGAGAATTACCGGTACGGGAAGACGATCGTGAAAAAACGGCCTTTATTACGGGAGATGGACTGACGGAATTTATTGTTACGCACATGAGGGATAAACATAGATTAAATGAACTTTATCTCGTATTAGTGTTCCACTCGTACGATAAAGAGTTTTAAAGTGAGTCCTCACCTAACGAACGAGCACGAGCGAAAATTACGAACAAGACTAGCTGTAAGTGAAATTCTGTCAACAGGCAATTAGGGCATCGTGCCTTAAGGCAAATTGCTGGAACTTCCCGTACCAAAAATTATTATTGTCTTTAAAACGATTAACATTTTTGAAAAAAAATTACTTCGAAAATATAAGATTTTTGAGAAATTATAAATTTGACAAAAAATTACTTTTTTTTGAAAAAAAAAATTAAAAAAAAAATTAAAAAAAAATTTTTTTTTTGAATCTTTTTTTTTTTAAAAAAAAGTTTTCTTTATTTTGACATATGTTGGAAGATCTGAACTTTTTTTCAAAGCAATCGTACTGCTTCAACTGCATAGAGACAAAATATAAAGCACGTAAGCGCAGCGTCGCTGTCTAACGGGTAAACATTGGTACGGAACCCATAGGAATGTAAACAAAATTTATACTTATTGTTAAAATCTCTACTTATTGTTAATGATCATTTTTGACCGCCAAATGGCATTTATTTTTACTTTTTTTGTTAGATCTCCGAAACCGCTAGACCTGCCCTTATGAAAATTTGATCAAATCTTCATCTTGTCAATACAAGTAAAATGTTTTTTGAATTAATAACCCTTTCGACTCGGATGCCGCCGCTCCGGCGGCATAGTCATTTTACCGTTGCGCTCGGATGCCGCCGCTCCGGCGGCATGATATGTTTTACCGTTAAGCTCGGATGTCGCCGCTCCGGCGGCAAATCGTGTCGTCGCAAACTAAACTTACATTTAATTTTTTTTTTTTTAAATTAATTTACTATTACATTCATTTATTGATTGATTTATTAATTTTATAAATAAATATATAACAAAATTAATTTATTAGCTCACGATCCCCATAATTCTAATAAAGATCTGTGGAGAAATGGTTTTTTAAACAATATAGCATGGTTTTGAGTGCACACACACACACATCCATTTTTTCTAAGGTATGCCAAAATATTCAGAAACCTCTGAAACGTAAAGATATATAAAAATTTTCATTATCGATTTTTTCGAGATTACTATAACTTACCCTACGGGAAGTTAAAAATACGAAGAAGATTCATTCTAATCTAATCTTGAACAAACGCTTGAATCTTCTTTGTTTGGTGATCTTGTTGTTTTGAAATGTCAGTTTTTTTTGGGAAGGTAAGAAATAGTTATCAAACATGTACAAACACGGCACAAGAAAGCAAGAAACCGTCGTTGTTAGATGACATCTCTGTTAAAAGTAGAAGCCGGTATAGTGGCACAGACTTACTTTTGGATTTACAAAGTAAAAATTCTGGACACATCAAATTTCACAAGAGTATCATCATCACACTTTGAAAAATTAATAAATATGGTCGGACCAAAAAGATGTAAACAGGACACTTATTTCAAAGAGGCAATACCCGTGAAGGAAAAACTAAGTGTAACATTGCGATTTCTGGCCACTGGTCACTCTTACATTTGTTCAAGATTTCAAAACGCAAAAACTCATACAAGTTCTGCATGAAGAAATTAGAGTAAGAAATAGATTTTTTATACTATTTATGGTAATTTATTTATTAAATATTATACATCGTTTTTCTTCAACATTCAACATTATGTACGCAATGGATTGGATGAAAAGAAGATGGAACTGGAGAAATGTCTGGAAAACGTGAGGTATGGCCGCAATCTGACTCTTCTGTATTTGATAATATTGTTATATAACCAGCATCAGTAGGTGTACACATTTGCTGTTGCCCAATCATTTTGTTTTATCGGTAAAGCTCTGCTTCAAACACTATCTGTTTTATATGGCGTTGAGCCATGACATGTGAACGCTCATCTAATTTGCTTACTTTTGATAATAAATATTCGCCATAAAGGTCATACTCATCATTATTTTATTTTGTTGACCGACAGCAGTTTTTCATGTACATTGTAAACTTCGTCAATTCGAGTATATTCTTTTAATTTTTGTTAGGCTTTTTTGGGAGCAACAAACTCTTTTGGTCGTTGGTGATGTCCATTGGGTTCGACAGTTGCTGGAGATGATGCTTCTAGCTATTTCAGATGAAATCGGTCGTCACCAATAAATATCATTTCTAATGTTATTATAGTTGTTTGCTATTTGGTTGCACAGAACGGAAAATCTTGCTTTATGAAATTCAACTCCTTTACATTGCAATATATCCCGTTACGTGTGCGATGCACACTTTGCAAGCATATATAAAAGGAATACGACAGGCGCATCACTGAAAATAAATGCTTTGTCTACATTAATATGCCAGGTTTGTTCTTCAATATAATATAACAACAGCTGTGTAACAATATTATTACTCTATAATGTTTCAATATTTAGGTTTCAGTGGTGATCCACGCAGATTTCCCCCAAAGCAATAAGTCGGAACTGGCCACCTATGCAGACGACACCTATGTTACCGCCCAGCATCGGGACCCAATTAAAGCATCAGAATACCTGCAGTCGCACCTAAATACCATCGAACAGTGGTTAAAAACGTGGAGGATAATGATCAACTACTCCAAGTCTGCCCAAGTAACCTTCACGCTCCGACAAAATACATGCCCCCCAGTTGTACTCCACAACAACCAAATACCATCTCAAGACCACGCCAAATATTTGGGAATGTACCTTGACAAAAAATTAAACTGGAAGACGCATATCCACAAAAAACGCAAACAACTCGAACTTCTCCGTAAATCCATGCACTGGCTTCTAAGCAGCCGTTCGCAGCTATAGACATACAACAAAATTCTTCTGTACAAAGTTATCCTAAAACCAGTGTGGACGTACGGTCTTCAATATGGGGTTTAGCAAAAAATAACAACATTCAAATAATCCAGCGTTTCCAAAACAAAGTATTACGCCAAGCCATTTGTTCCCCAAGATATGTGCCCACCTGGCTAATCCACCAAGACACACGTACTCCCACTGTAAAAGAAGAAATCAAAAAGATTGCCCAAAACTACAAAAATAAAATCGATGGACACCCCAATGAGTTCGGAGCAAGTCTATGTAATGTCACGCATCAAAAAAGGCTGAAGAGGACGGAGTTACCAGAATTGACACATTGATTGCATATCTTCATGGTTCTTCATTACATTCCTTTATTATTTATTATTTATTATTTTTATTTAGACCAGGATAGTTATAGATATGAGTTTATATAGCATTAGTTATTTAAGTGCTTATATAGTAATCAGCAAATAGTAACAGCATATATCCACACTAGAAAGAATTACCAATGGGTAATCTTTCTAAATAAACCATATATAGTTCAGTCATTTAGTAGTTTTACCCCAACAGTTTTCCGGTAGTTTTGAAAATTGGTGATTTTATAGATTTTGATGTGATCTTTACGAATTTCAACTTTGCCACCTCAAATTTTTGCCGCTGCCGCCGCTATATTGGAAAAATTGCGTCAAAAATCAGTTTTTCAACGATATCTCCTTTCTGACTCATGTTACAATAAAATAACTATATACAAAATTAAACTAGACAAAATTTTCTATAATTTATTCAATAACGTTTTTTTCTGTAACATCAATAGTTATAGCGTACGTGCGCCGCAAAGTTTCTGCTGCTCGCGCCACAATCGGATATTTGGCCGCTCATTGCACTTGAACGCATACTCTCTAATAAATAAATAACTTCAATGTTGAATTAAGCTTTTCTGCTCAGGTCTGGCCTAGAAATAACATATATTAATTATTTTTGTTTTTCATTTTTATTTTTGCTGATGATTGAACATTTTAAATAATTAAATGTGTAATTTAATGCAAATTTGAAATTGTTTGTAAGAATAGTTTCATATTAAATTAAACTAGATTTTTTTTTATAATTCACTTAATTAACTTCTTACCTTCAGTTTGATGTTCTCGATGGGTCATATGTTATTAGTTAATCGTCTTCAGGGAGAATCAGAGGTTGCACTTTCTTCGATATTATCCGCGATGGGATTATCGTCATTGCAAAATTGTTCGAAAATGATATCTGCGTCTTCCTCTTCATCACCATCTTGTGATGGAACTTGTGCATTACTACATGTTTCACTACAATTTGTGCAGATAATGGAGCACTTCAATCCTGCCTTCTGCATCCACAGGCTTTCAGACATCCCTTTTTGCATTCGCAAGAAATCAGTTTCAACAAGGTGTCCGGAGCTGGAGGCTCGAGTGAGGTCACAGGAATCAAGCCATTTTTGCTTCTTTTCTATCCCCAATGTTCTGCATTCAGCTCATTCCCATACCACTGCTGAATTTGGTGATATGTTCGGAACGAATGTTGTCGTGCTGCTGCCTGCGTTGGTGGTAATGATGCAATATTAAATTTAATTTTGTATGCTGATTTTGCAAAGCACGCATATCTAAAGACGTTTAAAGATTTATTTTTCATGGTGTTCTCATCACTACAACCGTACAATTTAAGAAGAAAGCGTTCTCCAACTGTGGCAATGATCTCTGGATCAGCTTTTGGATTTTTAAATATATGAATAACTTCATTTAGATCTTGATTTTTACATAGTGTATTTATATATTTTATTTTACCTTGATTAAAAATTGCTGAAGTTGTATCGCAGCCACTAAAGGCGTGCAAAAACCATATATGATCTGCGGCTGTTTTATCTATTAGGCTACTTGTAGAATATAATTGTTGCAAAATTTTTCCTCTTCCCGGTTTTAGTAAATATATATTTGAACGCGTTGATAGAGCCGTCAAGAGGATAAGGAGATCAACATCTTTGCCAATAACTATTACAGAATCAAACATAGTGGAAATGTTAATTGCAGTATTAATTATTAACGTATCCGCATCTTCGGTGGCTTGTTTGATCATGAAGTTTGCAGCTTCAAATTTTAATTTTAACATTTCAATGAGACGTTTCTTGTTTAAATCGTTGGCCAGAAATTTATTTTGTGGCACAGCTGGGGTCATTGTTTCATCAAAAATTATGTCTATCGAAGCAGTTTTTGTTGATCGCCGGTATCGCTCCGCATACTTGGTACTACGATGTGTTACATCTTCCGGATATCCGTCAAATACAACAATGGCATTGGATATGTAATTTGATCGAACGAATGCAACGTAGTTATCGCAGATGGATGAAAACGAATCACCGCGATGCCAAATAACTCGGTGCAATAGGTATCCACCATCGATGACATATATTGTATCTCCAAAATTTATGTCTTCAGAAACTTGTTTAAATGCCTTATACATAGAAGATTTAGCGCATTTGCGCATACCTTCCTTATTGAAAAGGGATAAAGGAAAAGGTGCAAGTTTGTACGATAGAAATGTTTCAAGTTTTGTTTCAGATGTTTTTGCAATGCACATTCTTTGGAAAATCAATAGTGGATTAATCGGGACAATGACGTCTTTTATTCGAATACCTGCATTTATTACACCAAGTGCTTTTACCCTGTCATTTCTTTTGAATTTTACTGTATTGAAATCGGCGCCAATGATCTTAGAAATGCTGGCAATACCAATTTCATGAGATATATGACAGTTTATCTCTTCATCTCCTATCATTCCAGTGCTTATTGACATAAGTTCATTTACTTCTGGAAAAGGTGCATGTTGGTACAACCAATCCGTCAATTTGTTTATGTCGTCATTGTCACGTTTAATCCGCGAGTTTCTTATTTCAACATGCTGCTCCGAACTGGCAAAAGCTACATTGCAAAACTTTTCAACTTCTTCGCAAACATTGTGCAGGAAAACCATTCCTAAAGTCCACTTGGAGAGCACACTTTCCTTTACTCCTCGTCTATGAGTAAGGCCACCAAAACATTTCATCGTCCTCATCAACGATTGCTCAATCGTCATATCTGACCAAGTACCACACCAAAATTTATCATAACGCTTAATTGTAAAGTGTCCTTTAGTAGTGAAAAGTTCGTATTCTTTAGCTGTAAGTCTTTCGTTCAAATTTATCATATCTTGCAAATATAGGTGACAGGATTTTGCATACAAGAAATGGCCACTGGCATGAAAATAAGGCATAATTTTTTGCACAGTATCAAGATGTAGATTGCAATTTCCCATTCTTTCCGCCTCAATAAAGTGTTTTACGAGAGTAACCATCCTAAAATATTGTACCCATAATTTCGCAGTAGCACCACGTTTTTCAAATTTAGCTAATTGATTCTCAAATTTCTCAGCAAGTTCTTTGTAGCATTCTTCTTGGTTTGCCACGATTACCACTGACATATCAAAATTGAATAAAACCCTTTTTAATTCCGCACTGAGATCGGGTATAAAATCTATTGACTGTAGCACAATTTTAGCAATTGTAAGATGGGTCAATATATGTGCTATTACCGCCCGCGAATAAGCTTGTCCTGCCATAATTTTTTCAATTGAATTCAATGCGTAAATGGTGTTAAAGAGCTCTTTTAATCCACTTCCATTCATTATGTATTCGATCGATCCCATGAATGACATTATTAAATGGAATCCACCGAGTCTTAAAACAATATTACCTAATTTGGAGTCCTCACCGTACGAGGAAACGATATCTCGCGCTTTGAAATACAGGGGCTGGTCAAACGTTATAATACAAGAATGCTGCTGCTTTAATGACTCACATTTTTCCGAAGCAGATAAGAGAGCAGTCAGTATTGCGTCATAATCACTTGGCGGAGCATTAATAAAGGACAAGCATGCGACAAATGATTTTTGAAATGGGAGTTTTGCTGTTGCTTGTTCCATGAATCCACTCCAGCTAGGTATATTAGGCAAGCCAGCCCATTTTCCATATAACCACAATAAATCCGAATAGGACGGTATGATCGTTTCCGAAACTGCATGAATGCAATCGAGATTCTGAATTTTTATTGTTTTCAAACCCGTATTGTTTCTCTCCTCAAATATTTTCAATGCAATACTTCCAAAATTGCCTACAACTTTAGCAGATGGAATTTTATTTAACCGTTGAATATTTTGATCTGAAGCAATAGCATCTCTAGGTGTTATACAATGAATGCCACCCATGGCATAAAAAGTATTATGACCATCCAATGTCTGCGTGTTAAAGTCAGCGTTGTCAAAAACAAATTGGGAAAAGGCATTATTATCGATATCCAACGGCGGGCGCATTATTGCTGATGCTTCAAATAACATTGCTTCTGTATACGAAGAGCAAAATCCAAGAGATGATAATGTATCTATTAATCGCCGAGATCCATACTTTTGATACAAAAGTACGGCTACTCCGACCTGTAATGACGATACGAAAGATTTTGGCCTTGATGCGGCCATTATGGAATGGGCGAAAGCAATGCTTTTTTTCTTCCATTTCTCAAGAGAAGAACGTTTATTTTTTAAGATTACATCATCCAGGAAAACACGTAAAGACTTAGGTATATCTGATTCAATCCCTTCAAAAAAATTATCAGATGGAGGATACTGCTTTGTTTCGTAGACCCTAGAACGAATATCCTTAATAACAATTGCTGCTGCAGTCTTTACAATACTCCGACGTTCTTCTATCTCGTTATCACGTTTTTCGTTGTACCAGGCTTCAGTCAATAACTTGAATCCTGTGTTACGGAAACAAATCACAGGCGCCTTATTGGCAGTAATTGCGATTAAAATATCATCACCATATTTTTTAAGAAGTTGTGCTTTTACTGTTTTTATGTGTGGGCAGTAGTCACCTTCAATCTTCGTCATCAGCTCGTCTAGTGTAAACTGACACTCTTCATAATTCTGGTCGAGATAAGAGTAAATATACTGCATTGCAGTGTCGATTTCGTTTGCATATGGACCTCTTTTTTTAATTTAATTTAGACGCTCAACGATCGCTCGACCCCAATCATCATTACGTGCTCTAGCACGCTCTGAAATAGTGTTTTTCATTGATAATTTACGTACGTTATATACAAAATTACGATCACATAAACGCGTCTTTTTCTGTTTCGCCATAAACTCTGTTGTTATTTCAGCTGCGCATAAAAAACAATGATTCTTAAATGAGAATGTTGGGAACGTGCATCGCAAACGTGGTTGAGAAGTCATCACATCACTTTCTCTACGCAATGACGCATTAATTATTTTTTTATTATTATATCGCTTTCGACAAACCTCATGAACAACTATTGACTTCAGTCCTTCTAAAAGTTTACCTTTATTGTCCTTTCTTTGAGCACTTGATTTACGAAAAGTCTCCAATCCTCTTTCTTTCACTTCAATCACTTCACTCTCTCGCAATGAAGTTTCACAAATAAAACAATTCACGTTATTAGTAGTCATGGCTTCAAAAATGCAAGTAACACTAGTATACGAAACGAACGATAAAAATGTACTGACGTCTACAAAAAATATTTCTATTGATTCTAAACATATTATACATATGTAGATGTAGAAATGCAGATAATTGACGTTGTGTGTTGTTATTAGAAGATAATATAATCTTATATACAATACGCAGTAATCTCTTCGTTGCAATCGAGTTATTGGAACAATTATCGCCAAAGATTATTCCTGTATACAGTTCCAATTTGAGTTCATTCAATATTTCATAGTTTAATAATCCGAAATTTATATAAATATTGCCAAAAAAATTAAAAAAATGCATTAAATTGCATGATTCAAAATATTCAATAATCAACAAAAATAAAAATGAATAATAAAAATAATTGATTTATGTTATTTCTAGGCCAGACCTGAGCAGAAAAGCTTAATTCAACATTGAAATTATTTATTTATTAGAGAGTATGCGTTCAAGTGCAATGAGCGGCCAAATATCCGATTGTGGCGCGAGCAGCAGAAACTTTGCGGCGGCGCACGTACGCTATAACTATTGATGTTACAGAAAAAAACGTTATTGAATAAATTATAGAAAATTTTGTCTAGTTTAATTTTGTATATAGTTATTTTATTGTAACATGAGTCAGAAAGGAGATATCGTTGAAAAACTGATTTTTGACGCAATTTTTCCAATATAGCGGCGGCAGCGGCAAAAATTCGAGGTGGCAAAGTTGAAATTCGTAAAGATCACATCAAAATCTATAAAATCACCAATTTTCAAAACTATCGGAAAGCTGTTGAGGCAACAGCATTTTTTTGCACCAAATGACTGGGATAATATTATAATATACCAATTACTAAATGTGTTCACTAAGACAGATTGTAATTTGAATGGTAAATAAAAAAAAAGTGGTGATCCATATTAAGAGCGCAACAGGTTTCTGGATAGCGACGGATTCCATAAATATATTTTACATATAACCTTACATTAAATTATAATGAGTTTATAAACATGAACTTCTCCTTCGAGAAGTTAACAAGGAAAAAATTGTTGTAATGAAGGAAACTAAAATATAACATAATCATTGTATAAAATATAAAACATATTTAAAATAATATGTCAAAAATTAAAATAGGATACTATTTCCAAAACAATTCTCTTGAACTAATTTAATACCAAAAATTATATTTAATGCTCAGTGTACTGTATGTGAAGCTAAAATAAAAAGTTGATTTTTCCGTAAAATGGGTTTATTAACTTCCCGTAGGGTAAGTTATAGTAATGGGCCCAAAAACAAAATTGAAAATTTTTACATTTCTCGACGTTTTGAAGGTTTCTGAACATTTTGGCATACCTCAGAAAAAATGGATGTGTGTGTGTTTGTATGTATGTATGGATACAAATTTCCAGTCACGTTTTTGGGCGCACGGATCAATCGATTTGAATAGTTAAAAAAACATTCGATTCCTATTGATAGGGAGATGAGCTGATTAGTTTTTGGCAAAGGCAGGTCCAGCAGTTACGGAGATAAAGAGCAAAGAGTGCAGAAAATAGAAATCGAGTTTTTGAGAGAACGGAGCATCCGATTTGAATGTTCTAAAAAACATTCAATTAGTAATGATTGGGAGAAGTGTTTTGGCAAAGGCAGGCCCAGCCATTTCAAAGATGCGAAGCTAAATGTGCAAAAAATGGCAGTTTTTGAGAGAACTAAGCGTCCGATTTAAATGATTCAAAGAACTTTTTGCTTGTCTTAACAAAATAATTGATTTTGGGTAAAAAAATTTGTTTTAACTTTATTTTCCATTTTTTTTTTAAAAAAAAAAAAAATTTTTGTATATTGAAAAAAATTCAGATTTTATTTTTAATTCTGACTAAAGTTCTAATATACTTTGAACAAATAATTTCAACTTTGCAATTCAGTTTATATAATTCTTATAAATATTAGACAATGTTACAATATTAATAATAATCTATTTCAAAACATTCAGTATTCCTCGAACATTTCGTTACGGTATGGGAAGTTCCAGCAATTTGCCTTAAGGCACGATGCCATACACCCAACTAGTTTTTATTTTTATGCGTTTTCCTTATCTGAGCCTTCGCTAAAAATAAGCCTTCGAGGGTTATGGAAAGCAATGGCAAGCGCAGGTTATGGCTATTAGCGGTTTGTATATCTGAATGTTTATTTAATAAAATTCATTGAAATTATTTTTAATAGAAAATTTTGAATTTTAGATTATATAAAATATTTGAACAATATGATCGTCAGTTTGAACATTACAACAAAATCAAAAAGTGGTTGCTCTATCGAATCGGAAAATAATGGATGCCAGTCTAAGGTCTAAGTTCACCCATTTATTTTTGATGGCGAGGATGCAGTCAATAGCCCTACTAATGTTGTCCAGGATTATGTACACCATGTTGATAATGATTAAGGCATCATATTTATCATTAATGGGCTCCTGAAGTTGCACTTAATACAAAAAAAAGTTAGATTGTTATAGTGATTCTGATGAGACTTGCAGTTCTGCTAAACCAGCGGAAATCAAGAGCTCAGAGGATTCCTTAAACGCAGTCTCCTTAACTGTCTCCGTCTAATGTATAAAAATAATAAGCAGTTCAATTCGAGCATTCGAAGCATGCACATCGTTCCAAATGAATAAATATTTTTTGAAGTTTAGTGAACCTTTTACCTTTTGTGTTTTTGATAGTGAGCTGATAAACAAACAATGGAGTCGGGCCCGTACGGGCAAGAGGATGGACGGCCGCCTGATAAAGGTATTACACAACATTCAGATTTAGGCGCATCTATTGCAGGTGCAATACATGTGCTGAATGACCTTGAAGATTTTAATAATGAAAGTAGTATGGATTATAGTATAGATGATCAAGAAATAGTGGAGCGATTTACATGACGTCGTTGTTGATGCTTCGATAGTGGACTGTAATTTGTATTAATCGACGAAATGCAAAATCCCCACGATGATTGTTTTAGAAAATGAAACTTCTCTTATATTCAACTTAATTTTATTCTATATACTATTTTACAAGATACCTCCTTATTCTTTGCTTGTTTATGCTAGACTAACTATTCATTTGAATTTTAGGCCCGACGGAATACATTTTATTGACATATTTTATAACCTAATTGTATGAGCCGTCGAACCAGGGCAGGATCGTCCCTGTTTACGGAATTAACAAACCTTTTCCTGACCGTTATATGAAATGATATTTTATAATTTTACAGCGACGGTTACATCAGATGTTTTAGATTAAAAAATCATCCATCCTCCGCCGCCTTAATTATTCACTTATAATTAAGATCAGTAATCATGATAAGAAATTTAAGTAATGATAGGTATATGTAGATACTAATTATAATTACAAAGTAATTCTATATATGACATATATTTGAACAGAGTTAACCAAAAAATATTTCCTAAATATGACATGAATATCTAACACAGAATTAGTGAAAGTTAATATTTTTTATGAGGTTACATATTAATAATATACATCATAGTAGATAAGGAAATGAACGATTTTGTCAAAATTGTTAACAGAACTTGTTACTAAGTTCAATAAAATTAACTTTATCGTTAACCATAATTTTTAATACCAATTTTAAAATTATTGTACTGCAAAAACAATATAAAGCACAATATAATATTAATTCTATGAAAATCAATTCTAGTTCACAACTTTTACTGGTAAAATTTAGTAATGGACCTTACAAATGTATCACTTTTTTATCTTTACAGAAGCTATTATTACCCGTGCAATGCTTTCCAAAAATGCGGTAAGCGCTTTGTATATCAAAAAATGCCCGAGCCTTAAAAACTTAAGTTTATTCATACCATTGAAAATGCTTATTGGTCTTGAATCAATTATGGATTCTATCCGTATTACTAATTTATAACCGAACCGATTCTCAGTGCGTGAGAAATTAAATCGGCGGTTGTCTGTACTTGCCATATTTCAGGTATTAGATGCATTTCCGTAATACTTTCTAGCGACTGTATTAAGAGGCTGGTATGTATAATAATCCATCGTAAAGTATCGCTGAACTCAATCAAATAGAGAGTTTTGTCTATTTCCAAATTTAAGAACTTAATGGTAATTTTATATAATTTTATGAGCGATAGCGCAGCGCAGATTTCAAGTCTAGACAGTATTGTACTTTTAACAGAGCTTATCATGAATTTTGAATATAATAAGTGTATTGTAGGTTCTCTACCACAGTAAACAGTTGTAATAGCTCTCAGATACTGCACAAAGACCGTGAAATTTAATCCTACATTTTTTTCTCAAATGTAAAAAGTGACAAAGAATTAGTATATGTTTTATGAGAAATATATTATTCTCAAAATCGCGGCAACGAGTCATGATGCAGCTATATACTGCTTTGTTCCAACCTGTCATTAACTGTATGTCTTGCGTTGCAAAATTAGCTAGAGCTGCGCATGGCGAAAGAATACCGAAACTCATAGAAAATTTGGCAATAGGCGAGAAAAAGGCTCGAATTGTTACTTTGAATGATACAATGCAGTTGGTAGAAAAAACGTGAAATGCATAGCTGACTAGATCCCATAGCAACCCCAAGGAATTTAATTTGTTTGTATTGTCGGTTACATAAAAATCATTGGATTCAAGATTTTCAACTGAAATTGAATAAAGGATACTAACTTCGTTGATAACCCATGACAATTGGAAATTATCATGTTTACAAGTTCTAGTTATCCTTTTCCTAAACCTGTTTGTCTCTTCTAATGAATTTAGCTCAAAAGTAATGTCAGCTTCATAAAAATGATTTTGAAGTGCGTGTAAAACTAAACCTACATCAAATACAAGTTGATTGAAGTATCGGTTAGCTAAAAAAAGTGCAGATATAGATTTGTAAGTTACCATATTTAACTTAAAACGTTTAATTTTAACATCGGCATTTTCGCGCCATTGAATTTCTTTTAAATTGTGATGTTTTTTCTTAACGAGAATTTGTTTGAATATTTTTACTACACCGGTAAACATAAAATTACAAGATCTAAAACGTTCTAAATTGGTAAAAATATCTTGTTGTAGTTTGCGACTTACATAAAGCATATCATTCAGAAAAATGCCCGATGATATTTTTGGGGACCCATCAAATACTACTCGAATTTTGTCACTTCCATTTATAAAAACGGCACTATTGGGCAAGTAATATACAAATGAATTTAGTGCAATATTCTGTTCATAATTTTGAATTTTAGAGGCTCGTTTTAAATTAATAGATTCATTTATAAAATCATTGTGCTTCGTTTGCAAACCCGTGGTTTTGTTTAAGTGAGTCTCTAGACTTACAAATCTGCGGGTTGCTTGGTATAATGATTTGTCTAGAGTTATAGATAAACGAGGCTTTAACGGTAACGCGACCCTATATCGATTATTTAAATTTGTAGATATATTTTCTACACAAATGTTATTATCTTTTTCCGGAATTTCCGTGCGACTAAGCTCCTCCGACTCACAAAATCTCGATACTTTATTCAATAAAATATTGTTTACTGTCAACACCCTTTTACTATTTAGCACATTCCCATTGTACGCGTTAATCTCGCCTGACAGAAATAACCCAAACACCGAGTCTTGCAATACCGGTAAATTATGGCCTAAAGAAATACTTTGGCCTTTTATTATCTCAAAGAACGAGCCTACACCGATTAGCAAATCAATATCGCCAGGTATATTAAAATTTGGATCCGAAAGTGTAATGCTATCAGGTAAATTTAAAAGCGAAGGATCGATATATTGCGACGGGACTTTATTTGTAATTCTTTCTAATATAATAAAAGGTAATCGTTTCGAAAACGTTGATGTCGAATTTGAAACCGATATATAAGCAATGGAATTGCCATGAATATTTATGCCATTGACCCCAGCCAGCTGTACAGTATTAGGAACCGAATCTAAATTTAAGGATTTTACCAAATTTTGACTAATAATATTAATTTCTGAACCCGTACCTAGCAGACATCGAGTACGAATTTCCTCGCCCCTTCTGTTTTTTAAGTACACACAAACTGTCGGTAAAAATGCGCACGTGTTTGACAATTTTGCATGCAAAACCTGTGAGGCAGGTAAAGCTGCAGAGGACGTTTCGGAAATTTGTATAGTGTTAGGTTCAGTTTGTAAAATTTGTTCTGCTTGTAAGTGCAATAAAGTGTTGTGCGATTTATTACACATTTTGCATTTATGTTTTGATCTGCATAATCGGATTGTATGTCCGTCACCCAAACATTTAATGCACCCGTTATTATCGCGAATAAAGTCTATTCTTTTTGGTATTTCCATTTTGATGAATTTCGTACATTCGGAAATATGATGTGCGGCTGAACAAAGTTTACAAACTGCCTGAATATTTGAAACCGTAACTAAAGTCTTACGCTTGATATAATTGTCCGGTTCTGTGTCCAGCTTATTTGAAAGCTCTAAGGCCAAACAACGATTTTCTAAAAATTTAAGTAACTCCGACATAGTTGGCATTTCCTTTTGCGCTCGAACGGTATTAAACTTTATTTTAGTTTCTGAATCTAATTTATTTAATAATAAAAAGGCCATTAAAAGATCCCAATTTTCGACCCTCATGACCAATGCTTTAAGAGAATTTACATTCTGCTGCGCAATATTCAAAAAAGAATTTAATACTTTGTATGTACCTTTCGAACACGTTGGAATATCCATGATCTTTTGTAAATGCGAATAGGCAATTATACACGTGTTCTCGAACTTAGCCGATAATAAATCCCATGCTTCGGAGTAATTATCATCAGTGAGGGCTATATTATTTATTACAGCTGCAGCTTCGCCAGACACATGACATTTCAAATAGTACAGTTTTTCTACATCCGATAAATTAACATTTTTGTGGATTGTGGATATAAATAAATCTCTAAAACTAATCCAATTGTTATATTTTCCATCAAAAATTGGAATTTGAATATTCGGTAGTTTTATAGCAGAATTAATGCAATTTGCACTATTATTTTCTTTACTATTTGAATTGTCCATGTGATGTGTAAATTTAATAGTTAGTTTTAGATAAAGATTATCGATTAAAATGTCTTCATCCTGCTCATCCAGCGAATCGTGGATGGCTGCCCTAACCTTTTCATACTCCGCGAATCTGTTATCAAACATAATTTTCAGACCCTTAAGCATTTCCGATGAATGTTCGTCCCAACTATCACTGTTTATTCTTTCAAGATACGATTTGAAATTTTGACGCCTTTTAATGAGTTTTTTAAGTTCTGCCATTTTAATTGTTATTAGAACTTAATAAATTTAATTAAATATAAGATATTTTTGATAAAAAAGCGCAAACCGTTACAAAGTGTTATATAACAGGTGTTAGGCAATGCGAATAATACAACGGAATGAATATAAATTAATAAATCTTAAATTAATTAACAATTTTAATGTGATGTTATTAGAATTGGAGTCTAATATAGCAATGATATATATGTATGAGTTGTAAATAAATTAACAATTAGATAATGCAATAATAATTTATAATATTTAATATAACATTTCATAAAATTTAAAACCTAAAGACTAAGGAAATTGGCCCAAAATCTAAAGGCAAGATCCAATTTCAATTAATAATCTGTCCAGGTTTATAAAATGAAATAAAATTATGGCTTATCTGGTGTTCTGTTGATTTGACGGGAAACGTGGCGGTATCTTCGAGGGAACCCAAAACTCGTATTGGAGAAGTCACTAAAACTCGGATGGTGCTTGACGTTCCTGGTGAATGCCTCAAAATAGTAGGCTGGTTGCTTCCGGCGTCGCTATCGGATCAGTATTGGATTCCGACGGTGCTTCGAATCAGTAGTGGATTCGAGCAAATGCACTAAAAGCGTCCTTTGATTCACCGTAAATTACACGTCAATTTACATAAACAATAACTTTGTTAATGCTTAAATCACTGCTATTTAAAACAACTTTAATTTATCAGGTGTATTTGTAAACTGAATTTTGAATACTTTTTACAGTTTCACTTTCACAATCACTTTTAATTTAATCTCAGTTATTTTGATATGTTTATTATTAGTACTAGTACTAATAAGCTTTTGTCTTGATAACTGGTCCGTCCAAAGCTTAAATGCGTGGCTCAAAACGTTGATTAAAATCAACTTTAAATATCCGGCTCGAAGGACCAAATGGAGCGATTTACATGACGTCGTTGTTGATGCTTCGATAGTGGACTGTAATTTGTATTAATCGACGAAATGCAAAATCCCCACGATGATTGTTTTAGAAAATGAAACTTCTCTTATATTCAACTTAATTTTATTCTATATACTATTTTACAAGACACCTCCTTATTCTTTGCCTGTTTATGCTAGACTAACTATTCATTTGAATTTTAGGCCCGATGGAATACATTTTATTGACATATTTTATAACCTAATTGTATGAGCTGTCGAACCTGGGCAGGATCGTCCCTGTTTACGGAATTAACAAACCTTTTCCTGACCGTTATATGAAATGATATTTTATAATTTTACAGCGACGGTTACATCAGATGTTTTAGATTAAAAAATCATCCAAATAGATTTAAGTAGTTGTGAAAGTATTCACAATTTAGATAATAAATCGGATAAAATCAATATTGGAATTAATAAATCTAATTCCACAAAAGTTAATGAAAAAGAAACAAAGCTGAGGGATTCTAACTATGTAAATAGTAATAAAGAAAATAAAATTAATAGGACAGTGAAATTCATTAAAAAGGTGACTAGCGCAAAAAATAACAAAGTCAAAAGATTAGAAAGTGGAGTCAATCCAAAAGTTGAAGTTCAGAAAAGTAATGATATAATAAATAAAAATGTAAAGGCTATACAACGCAGTAGTAATGATAAAGTAAGGGAAGAAGCTGATAGTGTACCCAATGCAAATAATGAAGAAAATGTTAATCAGAATAAATCAAATTCTATTAACAATAACATGGTTTGTGAAGAAACGGTTGAGATGAATGAAGTAAAGTCTAGTAATTATGCTCGAGACAATAAAATACGATTTGAAGAATGCGATAAAGGACCGTATCATATATATGTGGAATCAGTAAATAAAAATATCGGAAGGTTACATCACATGGCAATTGGAAGAATGTTATATAAATCAGTTCCAAAATTGAAGACAGAATTATCAGAAATTGTACAAATTGGAAAAAACAAAATAAAATTAGTAATTAAAAATGCAGTAACAGCCAATAGTTTACTGGAAGATGAATTTTTCAAGATGAATAATCTCAGGACATACATTCCTAAATACTTAGTAGTAAGACAGGGGATAATATTTGACGTTGATATTAATTTATCGGAAGCCGAAATAATGGAAGTTATAGAATCTGATTATCCAGTGGTGGAAGTAAAATGTTTAAAGTCAAAAAAAGGTAATGGCATCAATTATAAATCGCAATGTGTGAAATTAACATTCAGGGGCTCCAAATTGCCGGAAAAAGTTTCAATATATTCAGTTAAATGTAGGGTTAGTCCATATATTAAAAAAGTAGTACAGTGTCATAATTGTTGGTTCTTTGGTCATATAAAAGAACAATGTAAAAGTAAAAAAAGATGTCCGAAATGTTCAGAACAACATGGAATAGATGCCTGTACTGAAATTTTAAACTTAAAATGCTGTTTATGCTCCGGGGAAACGTTGCAAATAGTACTGAATGCCCTGAATTCAAAAGGCATAAAAGTATTTATGAATTGATGGGGACTCATAATATAGCTTTTTATGAGGCGAGGAATATTTTGCGAAATGACAAAGATTCAAGAGTTGTTAAACTTAACCCTTACACTATAGATAAGGAAAAAGATTTTCCGATGATAAAAGAAAAAAGGAGGAATAAATATGGACTAGAAAAAAGTCTCTGTGATAAAAATAAATATAACGAATTATCAAAGTTAATAGAAGAAGATAAGGATACAGAAGAAAAAAACATAGTATGGATTAGAAAACCAAAAAGGTCACATGTCAAAAATGTAACAAGGGTAGGAAGTCAAGGTACGTCTAAAGTATAATATCTAAGTATAATGATTTAAATAAAGAGACGGATATAAGAAGGATAAGTAATAGAGAAATAATTAGTAGAAAAAGGCCGATTAAAACGTCGGAAGATGATACAGATCAAGAAGGAAATGAATCAAGAAAAGAAGAAAATGATCCACTCGAAATTCTTAAGCAGTTAGTTACACAAATTAAAATAATAAATAGATCTGACGATTCTTCCCTAAATAGATTACTGAGTATTGTGATAAGTAAATTAGAAAAAGATAAGAGAACTACAGGAAGTTCAATAAAATAATAGAAACAATATACACAATATAAATAAGCGAAAATGAACTTAAAAATACTACAATTAAACTGCAGATCATTGAAAGCAAATAAAGAAAGTATAGAACATTTCTTATACAATAATCAGATTTCGATAGCGGCCCTTTCTGAAACATGGTTCAGTCCTAATGCAGTATACAAAATCAAGGGGTATAAGATTTTTCGGAAAGATAGAGAAGATGGATACGGCGGAGCAGCCATCATCGTCAAAAACAACATAGATTGTGATGAATATGAAACAATAAACAACAATGAAAATATACAAATATGTGCGGTAACAATTAAAACAAATATAACCTTTTGCTTAGTTTCCATTTATTGCTCAAATAGAAAAGAAATAGATTTTACTGATGTGAGGAAAACTATAGAAGGGATCCATTTAAAAACATTGATCGTTGGAGATTTCAACAGCCATCACTTTGCATGGGGAAGTATGACAAACAACACATCAGGAATAAAATTACAAGAAATCATAGAAGATCACTCATTAATAATTCTCAACAACGGCAAACCCACAACAATCGAGACAAGAAACAAAAAAGCGACAAATATAGATTTATCTTTATGCTCCAGCAATCTCACAGATTATATCAGATGGAAAATACTCGAAGAATCTCTTGGATCTGACCACTTACCAATTATAATACATATTTACACAAATGCAATATCAAACATCAAAATCTTCCCTACAAAAAAATGGAATACCAAGCAGGCCAATTGGAAAGGATATGGCGAAGAAATTTCAAAAACTCTCCAAAACTCCAACATACCTAATACAGGAAAACAAAAATATGAATTTCTAATGAATTGTATAGATCATGCTCCAGAGAAAAACATAAAGAAATGCAAAGTGATAATTAGTTCAACCTTCAAACCAGCCGCATGGTGGGATCAAGAATGTGATATTATGGTAAATGCAAGAAAAAACGCATTTAAACAAATGCGCAGAAAATATAATTATGATAATTTTATCCTGTACCAAAAAATAAATGCACAAACCAAGAGATTTTTAAAGAACAAGAAAATACAAAAATGGGCGGAATACACAAGTTCAATTAACAAAAACACAAATCCGGCTACTAATTGGAGGAAAATCAAAATATTCAACAACAAAAACACAAATAGGAACATAAATCCAAATTTTATGGAAGAATGTGGACATCAAATATTACAAAATATAGTACCAGATTATGTCTGTAACAAACAAGATATATTTAGTAAAAATAATAATGAAGAAACAGAATTGATGTCACCTTTCAAATATAATGAATTGAGAAGAGCTCTAAAAAACAGAAAGAACACGGCTCCAGGTAAGGACAACATTTCATATAATATGATCAATAATAGTCCAACTAATTTTAAAATGGAACTTTTAAATGTATTTAATAATATGATCACACACCACTGGATTCCTGAAAAATGGAAAGAAATAATTGTAGTACCAATAATTAAACCTAATAGAAACCCACAATCTATAGACTCTTATAGACCAATATCACTAATATCATGCGTAGCAAAGATTTTCGAACGAATGATAAAAGAAAGACTGGAATGGTACATTGAAAACAAAAACATACTCCATGATACCGTATTTGGTTTTAGAAGCGGAAGAGGAACAATAGATTTATTGAGTACCCTTACCACCGACATAAATATATCAAGGTCAAACAATGAATATATGTTGCTACTGTCAATAGATATTGACAAAGCCTATGAAAACGTAGACCATAATATTCTACAGAAAAAACTACGGAATATAAATATCCCAGAGAATATAATCAAAATAATATGGAGTTGATATCACCAAGATATATTTGTCTACGAACTAATGGAGATATGATCGGCCCTAGATCTGCATACAACGGTATCATACAAGGCTCCATTTTAAGCCCCACATTATTCAACATATATACTGCGGATTACCATAAGATACCTGATACAAGTGTTAAAAAATTACAATATGCCGACGACATTTGTTTATACATATCAAGACCGTCAATAGAATCATGTATAACGCAAATGAACTATGCTATTAAAGAAAACATAAAATGGTTATCAAGCAATAATTTAAATATATCACCAACCAAAAGCTCAGCAACGATTTTCACTAGACACAGACTCCCTCAGAACATAGGTCACATAAGGGTTGGAACTCAAGATGTTATAATAAAAGACAACGTGAAAATACTAGGCATAACCTTTGACGCCAAAATGACCTTTAAAAAGCATATACAAGAATTATCAAGAAAATGCGAAACAGGCATCAATATACTTGGTAAAATAACAAATACTAAATGGGGAGCACACCCAGAGACATGTCTTTTACTGTACAGAAATCTGATTAGAACTCAAATAGATTACGGATGCTTTATATATTGAACAACGTCAAAAAGTGAACAAAACAAACTTGATAAAATTCAATATTCCGCAATAAGAACATGCATATGGGCATTTAGATCAACACCGACAAATGCGTTATTAACAGAAGCAAAAGAACCTCCTCTGAGCATAAGAAGAGAGATCCTAGCAAACAGATTCTTGATGAAAAACTTAATGGATCATGTAAATTATTACCCAAACAGTTAGAAAAACTAGCAAGATTACATTACTCCACACGCTACTGGACAAACAAACCAGCTCCATCACTAATAAATAGTTTTTATACAATTAAACCTCGCGAAGAGAACATCATAATCAATGATAAAACTCCATATTACATCTATCCACCGCTAAACGATTACATTAAACCATACATCGATATAGATAATAAGAGCACAAATATAGCAAACACAGGCATATATATCCGTGAATTAGAACATCATATCAACTCAAATTGGCCGGATTATTTGCAAATATATACTGACGGCTCTAAAACATTAGAGGGAACCGGATGTGCCATACATATCCCAAGAATCCATTACAGCAACAAAGTAAGACTTCCAAACTATACATCCATATTTTCAGCGGAACTTATAGCGATATACACTGCCGTAAAATATGTGAATGACAATAAGATTAACAAATCTTTGATACTAAGTGACAGCAAATCAAGTCTAACAGCCATAAAACACGCCAATAAACATTCAAATATAATAATATACAAAATTATAGAAATCATAAAGAAAATCAATACTGATGATAAATCCATGATTCTTCTTTGGATAAAGGGTCATTCTAATATAAAAGGCAATGAGATGGCAGACAGTCTAGCTAAAGAAGCATGCACGAGCGGCGATCAATTTGCGAAAACTCCTGCGCTAGATTTAAAACATTTAATAAAACAACAAGGTTTGGAACTATGGCAAAAATCTCACTCAGAAACAACAAAGTCAAAAGGATCCACATACGCACTAACGAGAGAGATTGTTTCACCAAACACATGGTTTAAAAATATAGAAGAAAGTCGAAATTTTATTACAGTAATCTGCAGATTGAGACTCGGACACTCCTACTGCAAATCGCATCTGAAGAGAATTGGTATCATACAGGATCCAAAATGTGACTGTGGAAGCCTAGAAACACTCGATCATTTATTTTGGGAATGTAATTTTTATCAGCAAGAAAGATCAAAATTATTTAAGTATTTACAAAACGTTAAGATGATTTTTCCCATTAATGTACAAGTACTTATATCAAGTAATGACATAAGGATATATAAATATTTATATAATTTTATAAGTAAATGCAAAATTAATATATAACATAATAATTATTGTATAAGTATCAATGTATTATATAAAACTGCTGCAACTGTACAGATAATTGTAATGGCAAAATGATGCAAATCAGAAGCCAAAATAAATAAATAAATAAAAAAAAGAGTTTTAATATTGAATTAGAACTTGTTCCAATTGAACTAGTTACCATGAAAATAATAGAGTCAACACGGGTATTGATAGCTGCTATGGAGCTTGCATACAAATCGCAAATTAAGCAGGACAATATTGAAAAGAAAATTATATAATTAGATTATAATTTTAAGGTAGTTTTTTCCATTTCGAAACCATGTAATCTTTATACAGAGTGCACTGTAAGTCTTTTTAATTTTTTGTTTATGCAAAAAGTACATACATTCTATATGTGACCCATTCAAAAGCTCTTAGTTCACAATGTAAATAAAGATAATATAATGAAGTATGTAGTAAAATTCATAATTGACCAAAAAACATATATTCATTATATTAATAAAGTTTTTTTCTAATTTACTTCTTTCTTAACAAATATTCAAAATGATTGTTATACGGAGCCAAGTGCCAAGTCTTTACATACTAGTGATTCAGTTTTGAACGACTCAATTATTTTGTATTCAACTGTTCTTTGTTCTAATTGTCTCCATTTACAAACTCTTGTTATCGAAAGAGTCAGCTTGCATCGAGCAATCGAAAAGAATACATCAAAGCTAATAATATATATTTTATAATATGCTCAGAATACCAGGCATAGGCCTGTGTATCTCTAATATAAAAAAGATAGAGCGTTTTGATTAAGTCAATATGCTTCTTTTCGATTTTAAAATGGTGAAAGGTAAAATTTAACCATTAGTAGTACATAATTGGTTAAAAATTAAATTAATAGTATTTCGGAAAATGTTAGAGCTATTTATGGAATAGGAATAAATGTAAAATTCGATAAAAAAGATGTAATAGAAAAAATACGGGAAAAATATGGAAGTGAAATTAGTTATAAATCGGAAAATGTGATATATAAAATTAAAATTTGTGAACCCACTACACCAGCACAGTGGGTCAAATTGTTAAATGTGCAATGGAAAATAACAAATCTAATATGTATTAAACAATTTCTAGCTATGAATCTTCGTTTTTCTTAACGGCTCCAGGGGTCCACCCTTAGTCCTCTTTTATTTAATATTTTCATTAACGATATATCGGTAGTAATTATTTGTCCTCTATTGTTTGCAGATGATCTCAAGTTATATCTTAAAATAAACTCAATAGATGACTGCCTAGTATTGCAGTCTCAACTAAAATCATTTTACTCCTGGTGTGTTGAAAATAAACTGGATCTGAATATTTCTTAATGCAAAATTATTAGCTTTACAAACAAGATCGTTCCGACGCATTTTGATTATAAAATTTCTGACACCTGCATAGAAAGGTGTGATAAAATATCTGATTTAGGCATTGTATTTGATTCTAGTTTGACTTTTACAGATCACATATCTAATACATGGTCTGTTCAAAAAGTTTTCGTAATTTTCGTTTTTTCAAAAAAATATTTATTTATTCGTCTACATTAATGTGGTCCCCTTCAAAGTAGTCCCCCCCAGATATAATACACTTATGCCAGCGTTTTTTCCAATTTTCGAAGCACCCTTGATATTCACTTTTTGATATGTCCTTGAGCACTCTCAGCGATTTTCTTCAATCGAGGAAAACCGCCGTCCTTTCATGGGTCTCTTCAACTTTGGGAATAGGAAAAAGTCACACGGAGCCATATCTGGTGAATTTTTGCACTTTGCAACACTTTATTTCATTTTTTACGCAAAATTTAATACAAATTCTTTGACTTTTCAATTCTTCCATTGTAAAAATCGCCGAGCTCAGAAAAACACGTCGAACCTTAGCGACTACCACAGACAAAGTAAACAGTGAATATAGCTGAAAATTTCATCATACTTTAGGGGCATGTATACCAACACAATAAAAAAAAATTTTGACAATCAGACACTCCAGACCCGCGAAATTTAATTATTAGTAATTCCGGGTACTTTTTGAACAGACCTCGTATATGTAACAAGGCGCAAAATCATTAGGAATAATATTAAGAAACTGCAAAAGAATTGAATCTAATTTGTCACTAATTAGCATATACTATGCAATTGTACGTTCAAAGCTGGAGTATGGATCGATCATTTGGTATCCTAACCATAGCAATAATTCAGATGCGATAGAGAAGGTTCAAAGAAAATTTCTAAAATATCTATATTTCAAAACGCACAAAATTTACCCTGAACGAGGTTTCGACCACAATATTTTACTTAATGCATTCTGCGTATCATCTCTTGTTACACGTCCATAGATTGTCCTCAAATTCTAGACCAACTATCCTTTAACCTTCCTTGACTCTCAACACGAACTCAAATGTTTTTCAAATATCCTACTCCTAAGACTAGTGCTCTATTAAACTCACCTATAGTGCTAATGTCCCCTGATTTCAACTCAATTAATAAAGATATCGATATTCACAATACTTCAGTAAAACAATTAATTACCATCTGTACAAGTTAATCTTGATATTTTGTCACGAATATGTTATTTCCATCATATATAATTTAGTTTTACTGTTAAGTCTTTGATAGTTTCTTTTATTTTGTGTTATGTATTGTTTTGTTATGAATTATATTATGTTATGTGTTGTTATATCATATATTAGTATACTTGTATTATTATAATATGTATTATTAAAATTTTTAAGTCCTCCTGGAGCTACTCTGTGGGCTATATGATAAATAAAATAAATAAATGAATAAATAATCCATTTGATTATTACACTGATGAGATAAATTGCCACAACGCTCTCGAAATTGGCATTAAAGCAATGCAGAGCATCGAGGTATGACTTTTCAAAACATTAAATTGTCTAAAAAAGATAAAGTTACCTCATTAATTGGTGTTTTGTAATTAATTTGTGCCTATTGTAGGCGTATGGCAACGTCGCTATGTTAAGGGTAGCGCCGGACGGTGCGTACGGATGAGAGAACAGGCAGTCGGTCCCGAGTTGTTGTCGCGATAAGTTATCTATGTACATAAACTATTAATAAACTATTATTATAAAAATAACATACGCATTTCATTGGTAATATACCAAAGTGGTAACACCGACGTGATTTAGTGTGTGTGTGTTAATTTTAAATGAATTCTCGTGCGAAAAAGTTGAGTGCAGTGCAAAACATGAGTACGCCAGTAGTAGTGCCCTGCGATAACGTAAATTTGCCACATTTTTACGAGCAGGACCCAGAGTTGTGGTTTGCTTTAGCGGAAAGTGTGTTTGTGCACGCTAATGTGAAGGATGAAAGTTCAAAATTTCATACGGTAGTTAGTAAGTTGGACCCGCGGTATGCGTCAGAAGTTCGCAATATAATTCTGAAACCCTCTAAAGATAATCCATATAGTGCGTTGAAAAAGGAATTGTTGAAACGGTATGGCATTTCCGATGAAACAAAGCTACGCCAGTTAATGGGTGATAGAACTCCATCACAGTTTTTACGGCACCTACGCTCATTAGCGGGTTCAGCTGTTTCAAAAGAAATGCTGAACTTAATGTGGTCGTCGCGATTGCCTACGCATGTGCAAGCATTAATATCTGTACGGGAAAACAGTGACATAGATTTGAATGCGAAAGCCGCCGACAGAATTATGGAATTAGAGACAGCATCGGGTGCAACAACAATGGCGATTGCAAGCACATCAGCGCACGACGATTTTTACGGCAACATCGCGTCAGAATTGCGGAACATGCGAGCCGAGATTTCTGACTTGAGAAAGCAGGTAGAGGACCGACGAGACGGTTCATCCCTTCGCCGTGGGCGCAGATCGCGTACGCCCGCAAGAAGTCGGTCAGGTTCGGAAGAACGCGTACGAACGCTTTGCGAATATCATCGACGGTTCGGTCGGAATGCAAAGAGATGTCGATCGCCGTGCGACATTGGTTCGGAGAACTCAGTGGGCCATCGTTATTAGCGGCAAACGATTTACGCCCAGAGAGACAGATAAGCCGCCGTGTTTGCCTAAGTGACAGAAAGAGTCAGGTGTCGTACCTGATTGATACGGGGTCGGACGTTTCAGCGTTTCCGCGCTCATTATTATGCAATCCAAATAGGAAGAGGATTGCATACCAGCTAGCCGCCGCCAATAATACGACGATTGCAACCTATGGTGGCAATGGTGGTTGATCTTGGGCTACGTCGCGGCCTGTCATGAAACTTCATTATAGCAGACGTTACGCAACCAATAATTGGTGTAGATTTTCTCGCTTACTACGGTTTGATTGTGGATGTGAAAAATCGTCAAATAACGGATGCTATGACAGGATTAACGGCGCAGGCGGATATTGCAGCGGGATCAATAGCGACTATAAAGGTGGTAACGGGTTCAACGGCGTACCATAAGTTGCTTGAAAAGTTTTCTGGTTTAACACGACCAGACGGCGCTGTTAGGTTACGCAAGCACGCGACGCAGCACCATATAAAAACAAGTCCTGGACCGCCGGTGGTTCAAAAACTGCGGAGATTAGCTCCGGACAGACTACTGGCTGCTAGAAAGGAGTTTGAAGCTATGCTGAAATTAGGAACGGCTCGACCATCGAAAAGTTGTTGGGCAGCCATGTGGCGATTATAGAGGTTTGAATGCGCGAACGAAGCTTGACAAATATCCAGTACGCCATATTCATGATTTCGCCCAAGCCTTAGACGGAAAAACTATATTCTCGACTATAGACTTGGTAAAAGCGTTTAACCAAATTCCGGTGGCGGAAAAAGATATTGCAAAAACCGCTATTACAACACCGTTTGGACTATATGAATTTCCGTACATGACGTTTGGATTGCGCAACGCCGCGCAAACATTCCAGAGATTTATCGATGAGGTGTTGCAAGGGTTAGATTTTTGTTACGCCTACATCGATGATATTCTTGTAGCTTCGTCGTCCGAGGAAGAACATATGGCGCACCTAGAGACATTGTTTGGTAAACTTTTGGAATTTGGAGTTGTAATAAACCCAGCTAAATGTGTGTTCGGCCAAACAAATGTAAAGTTTTTGGGGTATGAGGTTTCTGCTGAGGGTACTCTCCCCTTGCCAGAGAAGGTTGAAGCTTAGGACATTCACAAAGCCAGCGACAACGCAAGAGCTGAGGCGGTTTTTGGGCATGCTAAACTTTTATAGAAGGTTCATACCAAATTCCGCTCAAATTCAAGCACCGTTAAATGAGTTTCTGCGTGGAGATCCGAAGAGCAAAACCCCGGTAGAGTGGACAGCGCATACGTCAGCTGCTTTTGAAGCGTGTAAGGAGAGTCTGGCTCAAGCAGCACTACTATCCCACCCACACACTAATGCTCATTTAGCTATTTTCTGCGACGCTTCAGAACATTCCATTGGAGCCTCATTACAGCAGCAGGTCGCTAACAGCTGGCAACCCTTGGCATTCTTTTCGCAAAAACTGAGCACAACGGAACGGAAATACGTAACTTACGATCGTGAACTACTTGCAGTGTATGAAGCGGTGAAATACTTTCGTCACATGGTTGAGGCAAGAACTTTTACAATTTTTACTGACCATAAACCAATAGTGTTCGCGATTTGTCAAGAAGGATAGTCAGTGTTCGCCTCGTCAATTCCGATATTTAGACTTTATCGCCCAATTTTCGACCGATATACGTCATATGTCGGGAGAGAAAAATGTTGTCGCCGACGCATTATCGCGGAGTCTCTAAGAAGTGCCGAAATAGATATGAAGTTATTGGCAGCGGAGCAGAAAATAGATGAAGAAATAGCTAAGTTGCGCACCGAAAACAACACGTCGCTCAAACTGAAACTTATTCGATTTGAGGACCAAGAAGTGTCAGTCTTGTGCGACATCTCTACGCGAACAGCTAGACCGTATGTTCCAACAAAGTTACGGCGGGCGGTGTTTGATAGCTTACACGGATTGTCACACCCCGGTATGAATGCTACGATCAAGCTAGTTACACAAAGATATGTGTGGCCGTACATCAAACGGGATTGCCGCGAGTAGGCTCGATGTTGCGTCGCATGTCAGCGTGCAAAAGTCAGTAGGCACGTGCAGGCCCCAACTGGACAATTTGAACTTCCATCGGGTAGATTTGAGCACGTGCATATCGATATAGTGATAATGCCATTGTCAGAAGGATATCGGTATTGCCTTACATGCGTCGACAGATTTTCGAGATGGCCGGAAGCAATTCCAATTAGAGACCAAGAAGCTTCCACCGTAGCGCGAGCCTTCTATTCTAATTGGATTGCAAGATTTGGTATACCGCTGCGGCTAACGTCAGACCAGGGAAGGCAGTTCGAGTCACGAATCTTCAGTCAACTGAATCAGCTGCTTGGAACGAGTCATTACAAGACTACGGTATACCATCCCGAAGCCAATGGGATGGTTGAAAGATTTCACCGCCAGCTCAAAGCAGCTATTAGATGCCATAGCAGTGAAAGATGGACAGAAATATTACCGACGGTTATGGAAAGATGATCTGCAAGCTACTGTTGCGGAAATGGTATATGGCGAACCCTTGCGATTGCCTGGACCAATGCTACACTTAACACCGACGAGTGATTACGGCGAAAGAAACTTCGTGAATAACTTGCGTGATCACATGCAAAAGATATGTCCCATCAATGGAACGCGACACGGCCAGAAGAGAACATTTATACTTAAAGACTTAGCGACTGCAGAAAGCGTTTTCGTTAGAAACGACGGCCCAAAAAGACCCCTGCAGAATCCTTATGAAGGTCCTTTTGAGGTGAAATCCAGATCAGCAAAGACTTTTGTGGTATGTATGCGTGGCAAAGATGTCACCATATCTATCGACCGTTTGAAACCAGCATACACACTAGTGCCAGAAGAAAATGCTGAATCCGTTCCGTCGCAGTGTAATGAGATTCCGCAAACAATCCAGCTGGAATCTGTTAACAACAGCAGATCTCAGCCGTTGAGCCCGACAGAGCCTGAGCCAATTGCACAACCAAACTCTTCAACAAGACGAGGACGCCGAGTTCGGTTTTCCGGATTTTTGGCAGGCCGGATTTTCGTGAACTTCGTCACTAGAGGGGGAGTACTGTAGGCGTATGGCAACGTCGCTATGTTAAGGGTAGCGCCGGATGGTGCGTACGGATGAGAGAACAGGCAGTCGGTCCCGGGTTGTTGTCGCGATAAGTTATCTATGTACATAAACTATTAATAAACTATTATTATAAAAATAACATACGCATTTCATTGGTAATATACCAAACTATAAATCCGCTATTACTATTATAACGTATTTCTATAATAAAGAAAAGTGACGAGGAGTTGCAGATGTACCTGAAATATGATCTTGCACCATATCCACTACCATTATTTGGTGATATTGGAATGCGAAAGACAAAGAAATCTTCATTATACTCATTATTCGAAACTCAGAACATAGACATCAACAAGGAAGCATCGGTGTATTTTATTGATGGAGGAATGTTATAATATAGAGTAAAATGGCCTGCAAACTGTAATTATGCACACGTTTTTCATAATTATATTTTATATTTGAAATATCATTCTGGTAATAATATTATAGTAATTTTGGACGGTTACGACGAAGAAAACAATAAAGCAGCAGAAAGACATCGACGAGCGCACAAAGTTACTTCAAAGAAATATGAATTCCCAAAAGATATGCCACTTATTGTCAGCCAAGAGAAATTTTTGTCGAATTATAAAAACAAAAGACGTTTTATTAAGTATCTTATGGAGTGACTAAAAAAAATTTTATTAAATGCTACCAAGGTAAGGGTGAAGCAGAAGAATTAATTGTTGATACAGGATTATCATTTGTAACTGATTTGAAAAAAGTTATTGTAGCAGAAGATGTCGATATTTTGGTGATTTTAACTGCCCGCGTTGATGATGATGAAGAAATTTTATTTTTAAAATTAGGGAAGCAAAATGTGAAAACAGTCATATACTCATGAAGAAGCCTAGGAATAAACTACCCAAATTGTGCTTAACTGATTGTTTTTGCACATTCTTTCACTGGATGTGACTCTACTTCGGCCGCATTTAATAAAGGCAAAAAAAAATCATGGATCACCTAGAACGAAGACAAGATTTAAGAATGCAAGCGCAGATATTTATGAACTGTACATCTGAAGTCCAAGATGTATTAGAAGCTGGTAAATATTGCATGGTTTGTTTGTATGGACTAACTAAAAACATACAACCAAAAAAGTTAAGTGGATTAGAAAACTTATCGCAGTATCTCGAAAATATGCGCTATGAAAGTTTTATGAAAGTTGCCACAAACAACACTGCCGTTAAATTAGCTTCTTTGGTTCCAACCGTTCCAACAAAAACATTCACCCAACTGATTGGGGGTGGGTAATGAATGAAAAATTATTAAATCCAATCAAAACTTTAGATCCACCAGCACCACAAGAATTACTAAAAATGATTTTTTGTAACTGCAGAAAAGGTTGCAGAGCCTCATGCGGATGCCGAAAAGTTGGTCTGTTCTGAAATACAGCTTGTGGAACATGTAGCAATGATAACTGCCAAAATAGCCCTCCAATACAGCCAGAAGAAGCTGGTGATGATAACAGCAACTCCAACATTGAGTAGTAAATGTTGTTTTAGTTTGAAATAAATTATGACACTATGATTTCATTAAATAATTTTTCAATTTGCAATTGAATATATTAACTGTTTTTATTCAAGGGTAGTTTTAAGAGTTGAACAAATTATGCATATGGAAATTATTTTCGATAAATTGAAATAACATTCATATCATTTTAAATTTCTTAATTTTCTATCAATTTCAAAATAATTTTTTCAAACAATTTTTCATTAAGGGTCTAAAAAGGGTTAAAAATTTGATAATCAAGATAGAAAACCAAAATTTAATTTTAAATTAAAAAGTTGTTTGAAGGGTTTTAGTGTTTTCACGGGGTTGAAAATGATTTTACTGTAAGGTAAATAAATTAAAAAATATTTTTTAATTATATCCTTTAATATTAAAACGTTTTCTAGCGATAAAACGGCTCAATGTCCACTTATTTATTAAGGGGTTGCAACCCCCCCGGGGGGTGATGGCGCAACCCAAATTGTTTTCACTTTTGAACTTGAGGGTAAGATAAACCTAATTCCAAAATTTCATGCAATTCGGAGCACAGTAAAAAAATCAGAGGTTATACCCTTTTTTCCTCTACGTTTATACTGCACTACATATGTTTTTGTTGTTTGTATTTTGCTCCAATTCTACTAGAAATAGGATTAGTGAATGCTTCATCAATCTGCTCCTGATGTTCAAAATTCCTAACACTTTATGTCCATGGGTTTCTATTTCTTGTTTAAGTAGATCCACGTCTGTACTGTGATGCAAATGTCTGTTTCAACATTATAGTAACTGGGTTGATTAACTGCTCCCATGTTTATACTGCTATTATTAATGTCTGTTTCAACATTATTGAGAACTCGTAATGCTTCAACAGGATACAGCATTATAGATGTTGTGTCTATATATAATTTATATTTATAATTAAAAGAACTGAATCACGTGTATATAAGTTTAATTAACAATAACAAAATAAGTATAAAGTATTTGACTGATATAAAATATATTTAGGTTAGGTTTATGTCTTCACTCTTCCAAGGGTTGATGATGAGAGGGTGAGATTGCATTTTTCGCATCCCTCGAGCCCACGCAAGTGTTGCACGATGCGCCGTCGCCAACTTGACAGTTTGCGACGTTCTTCACACGCAACGTGTCTATGAAGTTGGTATTGGCGTTTCTGGTTGTTACTCTCGCCGCTAGGTGTAGGAAGACGCCATATCACTCCCCCCAAGATGAAAGTTAGCTATCTGTCAGAATAGAAATAAGGTTAAATGTGTGTTGTCAAATATTGAACGCAACTTTCTTTTTGGCTGTTTTCTTTGTAGGTTCCTTTGATGACTCCCAGGGATGTGTATGGAGTGGTTGAGAAAGTGATTCGTAATCTGCATCTGTTTTATTTATATATACTGGTTTTAGCCTTTCAACAGCGAAGTTCTTTGCGGCCCCATTAACGCGAAGTTTGTAAATCCTATCAGAAACTCGCTCAAGTATTTCATAGGGTCCGCTGTAAGGTGGTTCTAAAGGCTTTCGTACATGGTCTGCTCTGAGGAATACATGTGTGCATGTGCCCATATCTTTCAAAATGAAAATCTTGGATTTGTTGTGATGGGCTGTTGGAGTTGGTTTCAATGCACACATGATTCGGCGATGATTCTCTAGAAAGACCTGTGGATTCTGTGAGTTATTAGATGTATTGAAAAAATCACCTGGAAGTCTCAGTGTGGTTCCGTAAACCATCTCTGCTGCTGATGTCTTGATGTCTTCCTTGAATGAATTCCGTAAACCAAGTAGTACGTGGGGTAGTGTCTTGATCCACGGTTCAGAAGAACACATCAGTGCAGCTTTTAGGGTTCTGTGCCAACGTTCTACTAATCCATTTGCTTGAGGGTGGTATGCTGTCGTACGTGCTTTCCTTGCACCAACTGCCTGTGCCTAGGACTTGAAGAGAGATGACTCAAACTGCGTGCCTTGGTCTGATGTTATTGTAGTTGGTGTACCAAATCTGGAAATCCAGCACGTAAACAATGCCTGCGTGACTGTCTCAGCTGTGATGTCTCTAAGTGGGATGGCTTCCGGCCATCTTGTAAATCTGTCAATAATTGTTAAGCAGTAAGGAAAACCATTAGTATTGGGTAAGGAAATTATGTCAATATGAATATGAGAGAATCTTTCATCAGGAATAGGGATGTGCAAAGGATTGAAATGATTATGTTTATGGATCTTGGACTTTTGACAGGATATGCACTGACGAGTCCAAGTAGCAACATCCTTTCCAATTCCAGGCCAAACATACCGGCTGCGTACCTCCCTGGATGTGGTCCTGATGCTTGGATGAGAAATACCATGGACTACGTCGAATGCAGTTTTGCGGAGGCTCTGTGGGAGATAAGGTTTAACAAAGTTTGACTCAATTATACAATAGATCGGAAAACCATCCAATGTTAATTTATGTAATCTAAGAGAAGTTTCTCCACCAAGCAGCTCCTGCATTTCTGGATCCAAGCTTTGCTCTATACATATTTGTTCAGCCGACAGTCTGGTAGGCATTTCAATAGTGTTAATTCTTGATAATGTATCTGCCACTACATTTTCTTCACCTTTCACATACACAATTTCAGTAGAGAACTGGGATATGTATTCCAATTGCCTACGCTGTCTGTCCGACGCCTTTTCAGGTTTCTGCTGAAATGCATATGTGATGGGTTTGTGGTCTGTCTTGATAATGAAATGCCTACCTTCCAGCAGGTATTCAAAATATTTTATGGCCGCAAAGATGCCTAAAAGCTCGCGATCATATGTTGAATACCTCTGTTCCGTGGATGTGAGCTTTCTGGAGTAGAAACCTATAGGGTGCCATGCACCATTTTCTTCCTGCTCCAGAGTGGCTCCAATGGCTGTTGTTGACGCATCTGTTACTAAACATATGTTTGTTGCAGCAGCTGGATAATGAAGTAAGGCGGCGTTTGCAAGAGCATTCTTTACGTCCTCAAAGGCTTGCAGAGATTCTGGGTTCCAAATGATAGGGGTTTTATCCTTCTTGACTGAACTACGTAGGTAACTGTTCAGCGGTGCTTGCAGTTTGGCTGCTTTTGGGACTGATTTCCTGTAATATTTCAGCATTCCCAGAAACCTACGCAGTTCCAGAACCGTTGTTGGCTGCGGGAAGTTCAAAATCTTGTCCACCCGGTCTGTAGCTGGAGAATAGCCTTTCTCACTGAGCTTGTAACCCAGAAAATCTACTTGGGACTTGCCTAGGACGCATTTGTCGGTGTTGATGGTTAGAGAATGTTCTTGCAAACGCTCAAAAACTATCTGCAGGTGGCGATGGTGTTCCTCCATGTTCTCAGACATAACCAGAATATCATCCACATATATAAACACAAAGTCAATGTCTTGAAATATGTGGTTTATATATCGCTGGAATGTCTGAGTAGCATTTTTCAGTCCAAAGGGCATGCAGAGGTACTCATATAATCCCCATGGAGTTATGATGGCAGTCTTCTGTATGTCCTCTTCATGCATCGGCACCTGATGATACGCTTTTGCAAGATCTATTATTGAAAAAATTGTTTTATTGTGCAGGTTTGTAAATACATCACTTATCAGTGGAGGAGGATATTTGTCTGCTAGCGTGCTTGCATTAAGTTTTCTATAGTCACCACAGAGTCTATAAGATCCATCCTTTTTTGATACCATATGTATTGGACTTGCCCACGGACTGCTTGAAGGTCTCAAAATGCCCCTGTTCAGGAGATTTTGTATCTCGGCTTTTGCAGCTGATGCTTTTTCGCCAAAAATCTTCCTGAACCGGGCAGCAACTGGTAGACCTGTTGTGGTAATTCTGTGGGCGAAAGGAGATGGTTTTATAGTTAATGCCTGTGGTGTTCTAGTAATCGCTATGTATTTGTTGAGTAAGCTCCTGAAAGGTTGGTGTGGGTTAATTGTGGAAATGTTAATGTTCTGGGACTTCAGCACTTTGCCATCAGAGGCTAAGCCTGTCGTTGAATCAATTAGTCTTTTGCCTTTCAGGTCTATTAGTAGATTGTAGTAGCTTAGCAAGCCTGCACCGATTATGGCTGTTGCCACATCTGCTACTGTGAATTGCCAAGTGAAGGGTCTGCGCAGCGAAAGGTCCAGCTCGAGAGTCCGCTTTCCATAGGTGGATATTCGGCTGGAATTGGCTGCATACAGAACGAGCTCTTCCTTGGCACGACCGGTTGCAAACTTGCTAGCTGGAAGAATCGAGAGAACAGAGCCAGAGTCTATAAGAAAATTTATCCGTGTTTTTCTGTCTGTCACACTTAGTCGGAGCTCTGGACAGACAGAATTAATATCACCATCATTACTTGCTCCTGGTGTTGATGGTGACTTCAGTTTTCCGACTTCAGGAGGGTCTTAACCAAGCATGGTTCTATGCATCTCGTTGCCTTCTCTCCAAACCTGCTATGATAAAAGCATACCTGTGATTTGGAGGGCGTCTTTGATCTACCCCTCCCGTGCCTGGAATGACTTCTGGGCCTGCTTCTCTCGTTCTGTTCTCTGCTATGTTTTAGGTTCTCCACCTCTGTCGTCAACGCATTTAATTTCTGCACCATGGCAAGCAGAATTTCCTGGGTGCGATCACTGCTTGGTGCTCTATCCGCTGTGGCCATCACTGATGATGGCAGTCCGCAAGTATCTATAAGCCTGTCTGCCATCTCGCCAATGGCTTGTAGCCCAATGTTTTTTGATACCAGCAGTAGAGGCCGGATGTGTTGTGGGAGTCTGTCCAACCAAAGTTGTGGATGGCGTCCTCACTGATTTCACTGTCGCGTGCTAACTTGAGCTTCGTCAAAATCGATGAGCGATCGATTTAGATCTTGTGAGACTTCTGTGTTTGAGGGTAAAGACATTATTAATGATATAGTATACCTCGCTTAAAGTATCAATTTCAGAATTTCAGCCACGTGTTTCCTCAGTCGCGGTCACCAATTATATAGATGTTGTGTCTATATATAATTTATATTTATAATTAAAAGAACTGAATCACGTGTATATAAGTTTAATTAACAATAACAAAATAAGTATAAAGTATTTGACTGATATAAAATATATTTAGGTTAGGTTTATGTCTTCACTCTTCCAAGGGTTGATGATGAGAGGGTGAGATTGCATTTTTCGCATCCCTCGAGCCCACGCAAGTGTTGCACGATGCGCCGTCGCCAACTTGACAGTTTGCGACGTTCTTCACACGCAACGTGTCTATGAAGTTGGTATTGGCGTTTCTGGTTGTTACTCTCGCCGCTAGGTGTAGGGAGACGCCATAGCATGTTTATTTTTCTCGGCGGGAATCATGATACGCAAGTTGTATATCTGCTGTTATTATGGTTCACCTATTGTACGAGTATTTACACTGATAACAATACACTGATACCGAACATTACCCTGTAAAGGGAATGCACACTTGTGAAAAACACAACAATACAGCTATAAATGTATAACTGTATGCTGCTTTAACAAAATTAAAATTTTATCTATTTTTATAACACTTAGACTTCTGACGATGTGTACACTTCGACGTCTCAAGAATTTGGTAATAAACTCCAAGCAGAATGAAGAAAATTAAAGGATCGTTAAAAAAAATATGAATATAATAAATAGAATGGTGGCAAAAACACGCAAAAAAAATAAATACATTACAAAAGATTGGACAATACAAGAAATATTTGAGTTTAAAAATACAATAAGTTTGTTTGAAGGAGTTCTAAATAATGCTGTATCGAATATAAAAACAATAAAGAAAGGTATGAAACGATCACCAAAATAACCATTCGAAAATTATCTGATATAAAAAATGATGGAAATAAAATAAGATCAAAAACTCAAACTATAACAGAAGAAGATAGATTAACAACATATCAAATAGCAAAGGAGATAAGAAACGCAGGAAACAAATTTATTAAAAATATCCTGAATTCTGAAAACACATTAATTAACAAAACTATTGATATAATCAAAGAAATAGAAAATTGATACTCAAATATTTTTAAAGAACAGAAAGTTAATTTAAATAAAATAAATAACACACTCGCAAATTATAATAAAAACATAAATTTCATTTTTAATAAAAAACTAAGACAGGATATAACAGAAGAAGTCATACATATCATAAAAAATCCAGCAAACATAGAACCCCAGGAATCGATTTTGGTGCAAATTATAAACGATTTTTTAAAAAATCCAGAAAAAATTAATCGACAATTTGTGGAAGGAGTCATAATACTCTTACCAAAAATGAAAAACGACAAGATTTTAGACCGATAACACTCTTGAATACAGACACGAAGTTACTGTGCAAAATAATTGCAAATAGATTAAAAGATAGTGTACAAGATATTTTAAACAAAGGACAGGCTTGCTGTGTTGATGAAAGAAATAAAACAGACAATCTTGTAACTGTAAGAAACTTAATTGTGTACTGTAATAATAAGAAGAATGAAAGTGCGGCTTTAATGAATATAGACTTCCAGAAAGCCTTTGACATGTTATCTCATGAATAGGATACTATATATGGAATCATTAATAGAAATCATTAATAGGATACTACATATAGAACGGACATAAAATAAGAATAAATAGAAAGCAGTTGAGACTAAATAAATCAAAAGGAGGATTTAAGGGGTTATATGCAGTTGAAATTTTCAAAAAAAAAATTTTTTTAATTTTTTGAATGTACATATATTTGAGTATATTCTCTGAAAATTTGAAGTCATCCGATAAATAGTTTCTGAGATGTACCTGAATTTGTAGGGCCCCGTCAGAGCGTTATAAAGTAGGTAGTAAAAAAAATGTAGCGCGCAATGTTCGAAAGAGGATGGGCTCACGACTTCGTGGCCTAGTCAAAAATAAAACTGAATCAATTGAAAAAGACGGAAAAACAATTAATAAAAAAAGTACTTTCTGGGAATAATAGAGGCTATTACTCTATGTGTCTCTACAGTTGTTGAAATAGCGACTTACATTGCAGCTGCAACATATAATGAAGGTACAACATCATTGTTAGTAACAATTTGTTACACATTATGAGTGCATTAGGGCTTTCATTAGGCACCGCAGCTTATAATTATGCTCAGAAAGAGGACACAAAGCGTGAGATGATCTCAGACGCGATAGTACGCGCGAAGAAAGAATGGCTCGACGACGACAACACCAGCTGGACTTACAGGAAGCTAAGGATCCTACACAAGATCCCTATTATGGCTCTGGAATCGATGATACCATGAAAGTTTAAAAAAAACAAAATTTACCTATGCGCAAACTACTTCTGAAACTTTAAACGCGTTTATCTCAAAACTGTCATTTCAAAGTCGGTGAACAAGATTTCTCAGAGATAGCTCAATTAATCGGGCTGAAATATTAACACAATATTTTTAGATATAGATTATTCAGGTATTGAACAAAGGAATTAAGTAAAAATTTTTACTATTTTTATTTTGTCAATTTACAGCAAAAAATTTCATCAAAACGATTTTTTTAATCAAATTGCCGCCATTTTGTCAAAAATGAAAACTTTGCATTTGTCTATCATTTAAAAGAATTCACCTTTATTTAATTCATATCATCTAAACCGACAAAATAGTGCTCACCGCCGAAGGCCTTTTTATGGAGTACGTTTGGGAAATCATTTGCAGAGGCGGTGAACAACAATATTTTGGCACGAGTAATACATTATTATATTTTTCAAAGTGTGCTCGTTCGGAAGTACTATTACTTGTACTTAGTAAATAAAAGCTGTGTTCACAAAAAAACGTAAAAAACGTTATTTTTTAGCAACTGCGTATAACCCCTTAATTTAGCAATTAAAGTTCATAAAAAGTTATAAAATAATAATATTAATAGTGAGTTTTTCAAATTATGGTCGCAACAAATCAATTCACCATAAGTAATTGAAAAAAGATTGGAAGTGATAGTAATAACGTTGAATGGGTCGAAGGAGAAATTACAGCAAAAAAAATTATACAAAATTAATTGCAGAGTACATGCCAAAAGTAATAGAAGAAGAGCAGATTTAAATTGGGTAAATATTTGGAAAAATATTAGTGATAAAAACATTCCAACAGACTGGCAAAGCTCAAATTATAAAGATGTAAATCAACAAAAAACAAACTATATAAAATCAAAATATCTGACTCAATAATGTGTATGGTATTTAAAAAAGTAAAATTTCTTTATGTAATATTGCTTTTATTTTTAACATTTTTATTTAAATAAAATAAAAATATGTTTGGTGGGTGATAAGAACGAATTTTTCACTTTTCTGCGAAAGCATATCGACATAATCTGCCGGTTTTACAAAATTTAGTATTTGGGTAGCTTGTTTGCGGATTAGCCTACCCGAACAATGGAAACTTGTCTTACATTAAATAAAGCAGTTTCGAGATTTTGGGAGATAGAAGAGATTAATCACGAGAAAATTCCAAACTTAGACGATAGGTTATGCGAAGAGAATTTTGTAAATAACGTAACTAGAAATATAAATGGTCGATACACAGTGGCGTTACCATTAAAACCAAGTGCTTAAACAGCGCTAGGTAAATCATTGCAACAAGCAAAGCGTACGTTACCAACTGGTTGATTCACCAGGACAGCAACATGATGACAGTAAATTAAATAATTCAACAAAAAACAGACAACTATAAAAGAAGAAATTTTTAAAGTATTCTCAGAAGCGCGTCCAACCAGACTAAAACGTAAAATTCACAATGATCTCATAAATAGCCATTTGTAAACGCTAACAATAATATTATTATTAGTATTATTATTATTATCTTACTAATTCTATTATTGTTATTTTGTTATATTTTATTGTTTTTCTAGTATTATTTTATTATTCAGAAATTTTATTTAAAACATTTATTCATTTTATTTATATTATTATTTGCTTTTATTTTATATTAAATCATCATACTACGGATATTATTTTCAAGTAAATTCTATCCTTTGCACTCTTATTTATTTAAATTTATGTTATTATTTATCAATATTGCTAAATTGTCTAAATGTGTTGTCAAAATGTTGTCTAAATCAACTGCTTTGGCTTGACAAGCTGTTCGTTCAACAGGATTGCTACGTGGATGATATTATTTCAGATGCAAGTTCATTAGAAGAGGCAATGAAGTTAAAGGAGGGACTAACACAACTTTTTAAGCGTGGCAATTTTCAATTGTATAAATGGGCTGCTAACAACAGAAGCTTTATTGATTCCGTTCCTTTACAAAATCGCGAAACGAATGCGTTCAATTTAATCGATAATAAAAATATAATAAAGGTTTTAAGTTTAGTATGGGACCCTAAAAAAGATGTAATTCAAATCTCTTCAAATGATCCAATTTCATCATCACAATTAACAAAGCGCGCCATTTTATCACCTATCGCCAAAATTTTCACCCTCTCGGTCTTATTTCGCCATGCGTAATTTTAGCTAAATTAATAATGCAAGATATATGGCAGCTAGAAACAGGTTGTGATGAAGTAGTTAATATAGCACTTTTATGAGCCGTTGGTTCGATTTTGAAAATAATATAATACGCATGCGCAATATAATTATTCCGCGTCCGTTATTTCAATTAGTCAAAATTGATCGAATTGAAATTCATGGTTTTTGCGATGCGTCCATGAAAGCTTGTTTATACATTAAAATTAATTATCATAATAGTGAGCCTAGAGTACACTTATTATGCTCAAAATCTAGGGTGTCTCCACTTAAATCGTCTTCAAATTTCAAAGTAGATAATTATTTTTGGAGTGAGTCAAGAATTACCTTGTGTTGGATTATCACGCGGTCAGAAAAATTAAAACAGTTTGTAGGAAACACAGCAGCGAAAATACAAACTCTTAATATAATATGGCAACATGTACCGACAACGGACAATTCGGACGATTTCATTTCTCGCGGTATTTACGGTCATAAGTTAATAAACATGGACTTGTGGTGGTATGGTCCGGCATGGCTTAAATTTGAAACTGACTCATGGCCGTGAATTTAACGAATTTAATTTTAAAACGAGAAATGTGCGTCTTTTGCATGCAGTTTTGACCAATCAAAGAATCGCAATAAAACGTATAATCAAAAATAGTGTGCATTGTTTCCGGTTTAATTGTACTAGCTTCCAACAGATAATGAGAAATCTACCAATTGAACGAGTAAACAGAGCTCGTCCGTTTTTAAATACTGGAGTAAACTATTCAGGCCCAATAATTTCTGACTCCGATTGTCAAACGAGAAGGTTCTCAGATTTTGAATTCGTATCAGTCCGCACTGATGATTAGCTATTCAGTCCTCAAGCTAAAATATTTTGCAGACATTGTAAATCAGAAAGTATTTAAAAAACAAAGTGAAGTGATTTGTATAAACTCAAATAGTATATAAGTGCTATTATTTTAATAATAATATTAATATGATGCTCAGATTGTGCATAAGTGTAGTGGATTATGAGTGGTGATGATGACAGTTCTATGGGCAAACAAACGCCGACTACTTCGGTAGCGAGTACATCCAAGTTTGCACACAAAAACAAGTATGAAGCTTTATCTGACTTAATCAATTCAGAATTGGAATATTTAAGCGAAACAACCTCAAGAAAGAGGAAACATAAACTTACTGACATCAACAATACACAAGTTGAAGTTTCAAAGACAGAAGGACCAATAAATATGCCGCCTATAGTGACTAGGGATAGCGTGCCGTACATAAAATATTTTGAAGAAATGAGGAAAGAGGTATCTTCTGATTTATATATCACATATAGAGGCAATACGCATTACAGAATAGCGACGTACAATGAAAAAGATTTTGCTACAGTGTTAAAAATGCTAGATACAGCACTGCTACATCACACATTTTCACCAAAGACGAAAAGATCGATAAAACTGGTACTGTCCGGCGTCCCTCCATACGTGACAGAAGAAGAAATCTACGATTATTTGTTAAAAAAACTTTAACTTTGTCAAAAAAGTCATACAAATGGTTAAGAAAACATAACACAAAATACAAGCTACCAGTATTTGTAGTAATTTTTGAAGGAGATCAGTCAATTAAAGATGTATACAATATAAAATATATGAATGGATATGAGGTTAAGTGGAGCAGACTCATAAAAAATAACGAAGATCAAGCACTACAGTGCTACATATGTCAAAATTTTGGACACTCCTCAGCTTACTGTAGAATGAATTTTAGATGTGTCAAGTGCACTGAAGTACATAAAGCTGGCAAATGCTAAAAGTCAATCGAGGAAACACCAAGATGCGTTAACTGTAGTGAGGCTCATGCGGCTAGCTTCAGAAAATGTATAATAAGGCAAAACTACATTAAGGCACGAAATGAAAAGTTCTTCAGCGCCAGAACAGAGCAGAAATGGGTTCCAGCTCCACAGCCTAGAAAATTGACGAAGAGCTTCGCAGATGCCACTCAGAATAAAAAAGAATTTCCACCCCTTCACGATAGAACATCTGAGAGTCCAACACAAGACAGCGCAGAAACAAGAACAGCAAACACACGAGCAGTGACGCACCACACAGATATGTTGGACATGATGGGAAGTATTATTACTATCAGTGAATATTTCAGCAACCCTATTGTTAAGGAAACTTTCTCTAAATTATTAAAACTCGCTAAAGAGTCTATAAATGCCATACCTCAAGAAAAAAACTCTCAATTCTAAATTTTTTCATGACGTAAAAAATGAATAAGACAATAAACCTTAATATACAATATTGGAATGCTAATAGTATTACCAAAAACTTATTTGAATTTATACTGTCACTGACAAAACATGATATGCATGCATCCCTTATTTCGGAAATATACCTAAAGATAAAGAAAAAGATACACATACCGGGATATAATATTGTCAGAACAGACCGTAGCGATGGCTTAAAAGGAGGCACGGCCATAGTTATAAAAAATAATATTAAATACACACAAATACATTGACCATCTTTAAAGAAAGCAGAAGCAACTACTATAAAAAAAAATATAAATGGACAACCAACTTCACTTGTCTCTTTTCACGATTTGACCCTACGAATTTACGTCGCCTCCTACAAATTAGCGATAAGGTAATGATTGCAGGTGATTATAATGCCAGATATCACATGTGGAATTGCCACGATAACAATACAAATGGCACAGTGCTATATAACTACTTATTGAACAACTTTAATAAGTGCTTTATCCATTTTCCAGAATCACGCACTTATCACTGCGTCAGAAACAATAAACATATCTCCTCAACTTTAGACTTAGCAATAACAAAAAACATTCCCGTTACCAATATAGCATATGCCATTCCCGGAACGAACTGTACACATCGCAGAGTGTTATCAGTATAACATAATAACAAGTCAGTCTACTTGTAGTCAAATAATAATAAACATATTATACCTGTGCAGTGTAGATATCTAAAACCGCCATGTGCCCCTTGTGGGTACACGCAAGTGAATTTAATTTTCCATCTATCAAAAATTAACTTAATTGAGTTTAATTTAAGTGAAATTAAAAGTGTTAGTGACATGAGTGACGCTGCCTACGGGCAGGTAAATAATTCCGAGATTAACGGGACCCGACCCGGCGAAATCGGTGCTTGCGTATCGTGCGCAATACAAACATTATATAACACAAACAATGCAGATTATTCGGTTAACGAAATTATAAGTGAAAAAAAGTCATTAGGAAACACAAAAATTAAACATAAAATCAAACCTAGCATTAGCAAAAATGCCGAAAAAAAATATAAAAAAAATACTGACATTATTCCAGAAATGTTAAAATCTGGTACTATCAATAAAATTGAAAATAAACTAGTGAAATTAGCCAAAATATAACAATGGAACATAGTAATTTAGAACCAAATCAAAATGTTATGGAAGATACCGCTATGAATGATGTCAACAGTGAATCATCAATTGATACTAGTGACCTTAACCAGGGCTGGACAACCGTTCAAAATAAAAAACGCTCACAGTCAGAAAATCCAAGTACTTCAATGGAACAACATACTTTAAAGGAATACTGGCTGAACCCAACTCCCACTAGTAACTACTTTGATGTTTAGCAAGCACATCAGTTCAAAAAGATGCCGACAAACAAACAACAAACACACCACCTATTTTTGTACATGGCGTAAACGACATTAAACCTTTATTTGGTTTACTTGAGACCCACGTAAAAGGTCAGTACTCATACAAAATAGTAGGAAATGATCAAGTCAAAATTAATACCAAAGATGTTCACGTCTACAATATAGTTTTAAAGTTGCTACGTGGAAAGGGCACACAATTACACTTTTATCAAGCGAAGTGTAAGCGAACATTTGAAGTAGTGGTAAAAAATTTGCACCATAGCACTGACATCGAAACACTTACAGGAGAAATTACTACACTCGGTCACAAGGTCGTACGCATCTACTCAATGAAACACAGAGTTACAAAAGCTCCACTTAACATTTTTGTAGTGGAACTTGAGCAAAGCAATAATAATAAAGATTTTTACTCCATCGAATACCTCTACAGAACAAAAGTTACTATAGAAGCTATGCGCCATAGAAGAGAAGTTCCGCAGTGTACAAGATGCCAAAATCTTGGACACACGAAAAATTATTAAAAGAGCATCTAACAAAAGATTGCCCCTGGAAGGACCCAGTCAACGCCGGCGCTAAATGTGCCCTTTGTTCTGGTAATCACCCAGTCAGCTATAGAGGGTGCACCATTCATAAAGAAGAAAGACGACGCAGATTCCTTCCCCTGAGGCAAAGACAACCCGCCCAACCTAATGACAATTCTCAACCTTTTGTCCGTCCAAACGTTTCCTTCTCAGATGCTACTTCTAGAAGCATAAACAGCAACAGAAACCACAGGGACAACCAAGGACTGTCGACAGACAATCAACAGCAAATAATTACTCCAAGTAACCAACAAACAGACATGCAAGAACTAAAAGATATGATGAAAACACTCATGGGCCAAATGAGCACTATGCTGAACATTTTGACAAACCTTTGAGAAAATGATGGCCTTATACTACAAACTATGTACATGGAACGCCAACGGTCTTGCGCAGCACCACCAAGAAGTAAAACAATTTCTTCGTTATAACGATATTGACATAATGCTAATTAGTGAAACACATTTTACTAGCAAAAGCTACCTCAACATTCCACAATATACAACATACAGTACTGGACATCCGGACGACAAACCACATGGTGGAACAGCCATCATAATAAAATCTAAAATCAAACATTCTCTGTTAGATCCGCACTGCAATGATTTTCTACAAGCCACGAACATTTCTATTGATTTTCCTCAAAATAGAATCACAATTTCTGCCATTTACTGCCCCCCAAAACATAAAATATTTAAACAATACTTTGACATTTTTTTCAGAGCACTAGGAAATAGGTTTATAGTTGGAGGTGACTATAATGCGAAACATCCATATTGGGGATCAAGACTTGCCAATCCTAGAGGACGTGAACTCTACAGCTCCATACTCACTAACAATCTAATCCCGATCTCAACCGGTGAACCAACTTATTGGCCGAGCGACCCGAACAGAAATCCGGATCTGTTAGACTTCTACATAACCAAAGGAATAACAGTCAGTAATATGAAATCTCAAAATAGCCTAGATTTGAGCTCTGACCACTCTCCTGTTATACTAACCATTTTTTGTAAACAACCACCGATTTTCATAAAACCTTACCTGACCAACAAATTCACGGACTGGAACAAATTTAGAGAACTGCTCGATATCAACTTAAATTGTAATATGTCATTAAAGTCAGAGAACGACATTAATAACGCGGTAAATCATCTCACCGAAACAATACACCAATCGGCACTAAATAGCACTCCTTCAATTACAACCAGTAATGAACTCAACTATCCTCTGTACATCAAACAACATATTGCGATTAAAAGAAGACTCCGAAAAATGTGGCAAACATCAAGATCTCCTCAAGATAAAACAAGATTGAACAGCGCCTGTAAAGAAGTAAAAAGATTACTGAAAGAATACAACACAACGTACTTGAAAAAAGAATTAAAGACCTGACGGCTACTAAGGACACAAATTACTCCATATGGAAAGCTACTAAACATTTCAAACAACCTATACTCCCGGTAATCCCTATTAGAAAAAATGATAACTCCTGGGCAAAAAGTCATCAAGAAAAGGTCGATTTATTTGCAGATTTCTTCGAAAACGTATTTCAACCATTTCCGCAAAACTACTTCCAAAAGGAGCAAACCACTGAAGAAATACAGTTTGAAAACTTTTCCAACCAAGAGTGTACTCAAATTCGCTTCCTGGCATCAGAAGTCAAACATGAAATTTCAGTCTCAAGATCAGGTAAATCTCCTGGCCATGATCTTATATCAATCCAAATCCTGAAACAGCTCCCACCAAAAACTCTGAGGTACATAACAATTCTGTTCAACTCTCTCCTGAGACTAAAAGTGTTTCCTAAGGCGTGGAAATTAGCCAAAGTAATTCTAATTCCCAAAACAGACAAGGATCCTTGTCTTCTCAAGTCATACCGACCAATAAGTTTACTTTCAACTCTCTCTAAAATATTTGAAAAACTTCTACTCAAAAAAGTTCTAACAATACTCCATGACAAATCTATAATTCCGGACTATCAATTTGGTTTTAGAAAGCTACATTCCACCACAGAACAACACCCACAGAATTGTGGAACAGATAAATGCTACAATACATGAAAAGAGGTACTGCTCAGCCTGCTTCCTTGATATATCCCAAGCCTTTGACAAGGTCTGGCACGCCGGACTACTTCATAAATTAAAGAATATCCTACCTGCACAACTATTCTCAATATTAAAATCCTATCTTACTAAGAGGAAATTCTACATTAGTCTGGCAAATCAAACCTCATCCCTCAGAAACATTAACTCTGGCGTTCCCCGAAGTAGCGTGCTAGGTCCTATTTAATTCCTCATATTCACCTACGACATGCCAACTTCCCCAGACACTGAAATTGCTACGTTTGCAGATGACATATGCATCCTATCCAAGCGTGACTCTAAAATAGCATCCGAACTGCTGCAGCGTCACATTCTAATGATTGAAACTTGGCACAAAATCTGGAGATTAGGAATCAACAACCAAAAATCAGTCCACATCACTTTCACACTGAGGAAAGATACTTGCCCACCGATATTTATTAATGGAGAACAGATACCACAAGCAGTTGCCGTTAAATACCTGGGTATACATCTGGATAAGAAACTTAATTGGAAAATACACATTCAGAAGAAAAGAAAACAACTAGAAAAAAAATTCAAGAGCCTTTATTGGCTACTAGGAAGAAAATCTCAACTATCGACATACAACAAACTATTGATCTACAAAGTTATCCTAAAACCCATATGGACTTACGGAATTGCACTTTGGGGGACAGCATTTAAGAGCAATACAAAAATTATTCAAAAATTTCAAAACAAGATACTAAGGATCATCCTGAACGCCCCAAAATATGTACCGGTATGGCTGCTCCACCAGGACACGGGCCTGCATACTGTAGAAGAAGAAATTGCAAGATACGCCATCAAACACAGTCACCGACTGGAGAACCATCCCAACGGGCTCGCCAAAGCACTCATCTCAGCAAACTACACCAAAAGACTAAAAAGGAAAACGCCCTTGGACCTAACTGGCATCCCAAGTCAATCTAGATTATAATCTTTTTTTAAATTAAGAGAGATTGCAACTGTGCACTCTCTCAAGCATTCAATAGTTCTTTTTGCAGACAGCTTCTCTGTTATTTTGTTATCCATAAAATTTACCTAATGTCCATTGGACAGATGTAAATTATATCCAATAAAAAAAAAAAAAAAAAAAAAAAAAACATTCCCGGAACAAACTCTGATCATGATCCTGTATTCCTAACACTATCAAATTCTAACTTACAACAAATTCAACATCAAAGAAAAATCTTCCAATATAAACATACTGATTCGAAACGGAAATATAATCAATAGTCACATAAACTACACTCAAACAATAGAGAATATTACAGAGCTTAACAATACAGTAGAAGAACTCGCCTATAATATACAACATGCAACAGAAACTGCAATACCAACACTAGACAAACATTTCTGTTATGATATCTCAAAAACAATAATCAAAGACATAAATTACAAAAACAAAATAAGAAGCCTATGACAAAAGACAGTAATCCAAATATTAAAACACTATTGAACAATGTTAACAAAGAAATTACAAATACAATAAAAGAACACAAAAATACACTATGAACTAATAAATTGGAGAACAAACTCACACCCAAGTAACATATGGACTTTAGCTAAAAAGTTTACCAAAAAATATGAAATAATTCCTCCCTTAACTCATAACAATAAAACATTTTATTGCGGCACGGCAAAATCTAACATTATAGCAGACATTTTTCACGATATACACAATAACAACAATAGCATGAGTAATATAGATCACCAAATTGAAATTAAACATGTAGTTAGTAACTTCCTACATTCCTGACCAGATGATTATGACAATAAGAAAAAATTTATTTCTTTGAAAATAGATCCAAAAACAAAAAAGCCTCTGGAAAGGATAACATTCAAAATGTGGTGCTCAAACACTGACCAATAAAAACTCTGATTCTATTTACTAAAATTATGAACTCAATTCTTAAATTCGGTTACTTTTCCCACAAACTGAATTCGGATTCAGAAACCAACATAATACATTACACCCATCGACAAAACTAACAGAAGACGTAATATTAAATTTCAATAAAAAACGACACACTGGAATGGTCCTCCTTGATATTGAGAAGGCTTTTGACAGTATGGACTGAAGGACTAAATACAAAATGATTTAACTGAAATTCCCATCGTATCTGATAAAGCTTACAAACAATTATCCGAATGACCGCAATTTTCAAGTAAGAATCAGATATTCATTTTCTAGTGTCAAGGTAATACCGGCCGAATTGCCACAAGGCTCTATTCTTGGACCAATATTATTCACCATCTTTATACATGACATACCGACATGCAATAATACTAGTCTATTAACATATATGCATACGATACAGCCATATATACTTCTGCAAAACTATACACAACAATTACAGATAATCTACAGACACACATTAACAAACTGATTGAAACACCTATTTGTGGAAAATTAAAATGAATTCTATGAAATGTGAAACCATACTCTTTACAAGAAAATCCAAAAATTATATACCAGACAATAAAATAAAAATAAACAACGATGAAATATAATGGAGTAAAGAAGTAAAATATCTAGGTATACTTCTCGACCGATCTTTACTTTACACAACACACATAGACAAAAAAGTAGTACAAGCACACAGTATAATACATACATTACAACCCACTCCTCAAAGCTACTAGCATACTCAATTCACGAAACAATAGACAAATATATCTTTCCCTATTCAGACCCATATTACTGTACGGAGCCCCAGCCTGGTGCACCACTTCAAAAACAAATATAAACAAAATGCAAAAAATAGAATAGAGTTTTAAGAATAGTGACGGATTTTTCTCGCAAACCCAGTAATAAATTTTATTATTCAAACGATTTCTTATATGAATCTGCTAACCTAGACTAGATAGGGTCGCTGATAAGAAACCTGACCTCGAGATATTACTCATCATGTCACAACAGTTCAATTTCATCATATCTAGCCTAGGAAGACTTACAAAGGATATAATCTGGTATGGAAAATACGAACCATCATGTTTTCTTGTCAATGAATAAATAAGTTAAGTGTAATAACATGTATATTAAGAACTGAATTTTTGTTAGAAAGCATTCAAATAATGTAAACATTGTAAATAGTAGTGTAGTGTTAAAATAATTAGTTTTAAGTTGTATATAGTTAGTATTAATCTTAATATAAGTTAGATATAAGTAGTTTTAAGTAACACCTATGTTATGAGTTTTCTTGAACCAGGAATTTTTGCTCATTAAATAACTCCTTCATGTAGGTACTCCTAATTAACTAACTCTAAGTATTCAATTATTAAATATACAACTTATGAAATTTAGTAATATTGCATAAGATAGGTATATATAAATTAATAACGTTATTGTAAACTATGTAAAAAGAAATAACAGAAATATAATTCTTTAAAATACAAAAAAAAAATACAGGCAGGCCCAATCAATTTGCATACAAGTCGGCTACGAAAAGCACCGCAAATGAAGGGCTGAATAGCATTTTTTATTTGTTTTAGTAGAAAAGCCGTACATCTTGAACTAGTTACTAGTCTAATCACCGACGCATTTATATATGCCTTGAAACGTTTTATCTCGCGCAGAGGCAAATGCAGTCACTGATAATGGCACAAATTTCATAGGCGCTAGACACGAGTTGCATAAGTATAATTTGTTTAAAAATGAGCATAGTAGAAACGAGGCGATCAACGCGGAATAATAATATAATTTGAAATCAAGAGACAAGATGGCGCCTAGTAAACTCGTGTGTGATTTATGCTCTGAGCAAATTAATGACAATATTTCTAATATACAGTGTGTGAATTGTGAAAAGTGGTTCCACGCTAAGTGCTTAAAAATTAAATCTAAAGATATAAAAAAATTGTGATGGATAACAGAATAAACAACAACGAATGGAAATGCAATCATTGCAAAATTGAGGTTAGCGCCACGACGTCAGATGACAGAGATGACTCTAGCATTAGTGAAATGGAAAAGTTATTTCGTAAGTACTTTATTCCATTCAAAAGTGAGGTTGAAAGCAATCTTACCGTCATTAGAACGGAGCTTCTGAAAATTTCGGAACAAAATGATTTAGTTAATAAAAGATGTAAGCAACTGAAAACACAAGTGACATCTCTTGAAGAGAAAGTTAAAACGCTTGAAGAATAGTTCGTAAGTGCGGATGATATGTACGCCAAATTTAACGCAAAAAGAATGTGATAGTGTTCAACGTAATAGAGTCAAATAAAACTAATGGACAAGACAGATTACTAGACGACATGACGAATATTATTAAGCTCTTACCACAAGACACACAAATTACAACAAAAGACCTCAAATTTCATCGTCTTGGAAAACCAACAACAGGTAAAATCAGGCCATTATTAATTGAAGAAACCCCATCCAAAACAACCGCTCGAATAGTTAATAAAAACTAAATATCCAAATGGGGTTTCTATGAAACATGACATGACGCCCATACAATTAAGTCATCTGAAAATGCTGCGAAACAAACTATAAACTCCGATATGGAAAATGCAGACAAAACGATCAAATATATAAACGGTGTCCCTAAAATAGTGAAGCTACACTCCTTTCGCGGGTCATCGCAGGAACGAACGTCTTGAACGCGGCTTATCAATCTACTATCAAAACACTAGGGGTATTAGAACAAAACTGAACACATTTCGAGCGTCATCCTCTGTGAGTGTGAGTGATGTAATTTATGTTACAGAGTCATGGCTAAAGTCTGATATTGCTGATGGCGAGGTAATAGACAATACATATGCCATTTTTAGGTGCGATAGAGATCAAATTAGTGATAAATATGAAAGAGGTGGTGGTGTATTCGTGGCAGTGAAGCGGAGTTTTTCAACGGAGTTCATTGCACTTCCAAATAATAATATTGAACAAGTCTTTGTGAAAGTTAAAACTGCACCACACGACCTAATTATATGATGTGTTTACCTACCTCCTAAATCAACTGTAGAAATTTATAAAGAGCATAACTGCAATAACATCAATATCCGAAAAATACTGAAAAGCAAATATATTAATCGCAGGTGATTATAACCAGCAGCCTACAGCAAGAGCATTGTTCGTGCTTGGTTTATGAAGAGTTGTCACTACTAAACTATCGGCAATTTAACAACATTCAAAATCATAGTGGAAAAACGCTTGACTTGTGCTTCAGTAATATACACGCAACTGTAAAGCGTTCTCATGCTTTAACTCATGAGGACGCTCATCACCCAGCCTTGTCCATAAACAACAAGACAACCAACATTGATGAAAAAGTAGATAAACTATATAAAGTAATAAATAATGGTTTATTACAGTTTGTTCCGCTCCTATTCTGCAAAAACACTAATTATCCCAAATGGTTCTCAAAAGAACTCATATCCACCATTAAACTTAAAAAAAAAAAACTAATACAGAGTACAAGAAAAATATGTTCAGATCCACATATAATGAATTCTGCCAACTAAGGTATGATTGCAAGAAATTGAGCAAGCAGTGTTATGAAAACTACATTACTAAAATGGAAAATAAAATTAAATCTGACAGTATTAAATTTTGGACATTTGTGAAAGAAAGAAAAAAAATCAAATACACCTGACACTCTGACTTGGAATGGTTTAGTGGCTCATGAAGGAGAAAATATTGCGAACCTATTTGCATCTTTTGTCAAAAGTACTTATTCATCTAGCATTAATAAAACTACATCTAACGAATGTGAGGAGGGAGCAAATACCATTGACGTCGACCTCTCAAACGTAGATATGAGTTTTGATAAAGTATATAATCTACTGTTAAAATTAAATGTGAGAAAAGGAGCCGGTCCAGAAGAATTACTTAACACACTTCTCCTGAATTGCGCCGCCAGCCTCTGTGAACCACTCAAACACATCTTCACTTCGAAAAATTAGTGCTACCAAAATTGTCGTGGTCTTTTAAAAATATCATAACCACAAAACAGGACGGCTTTTGTGGTGGCAGATCTACAACAACAAATCTACTATTATATGCAGAACAAACATTAGGCGCAATGAACAACGGCCCGGATGCCCATACAATCTACACAGACTTCAGTAAAGCGTTTGATCTCGTCGATCACAATATTCTGTTACGGAAGCTACAACGGTATGGAGTCAGGGGCAAAATATCAGACTGGTTTAGATCTTACTTAACAGGCAGGCATCTACAGGTAAGACTAGATGGCCATTTATCTGAAAAATACTAAGTGATATCTGGTGTACCGCAAGGATCACACTTGGGGCCAATATTATTCAATATTTTTATTAATGACATAGGCACTGACTTCAATTCTGATCACCTTTTATATGCAGATGACCTCAAAATCTATAAAACTATAAATTGTGATGATAGATTATCGTTACAACAAGACATTGCGCAATTAAACAACTGGTGTATAAGTAACAAACTTAAGTTAAATGCTAAAAAATGCGCAGTAATGATACTATCTCTATCCCACAATTCAATTCAACAAGATTGCTATTTAGAAAACCAAAAAATAAATTCAGTGACTTCTATAAAAGACCTTGGAGTTATTTTTGACACCAAATTAAACTTCTCACAGCATATTAACAAAATTTTCCTTCAAGCCTTAAGAACACTTAGCCTTACCATCAGGAGTGGTCGAGATTTCCATAGTGTAGACACACTATACATTCTGTACTCCACACTCGTCAGACCTATTCTAGAATATAACACCATAGTTTGGACACCTCACACTGAATTATCAAGCAACAAACTTAATAGAGTGCAAAGGAAATTTGAAAAACACTTTAAATAATAAAGAAAATAATATAAACAAGAAATAAATTTTTAGAAAAATGTCTAAAGCTAATAAAGTAACTCAGTGATAATAAATAAAATACAATTTGTAAATACATTTTTAGAAACCACCACACTGATCCTAAAATAATTATACATTAGTTCCAAACATTAACCCCTTAACATACAATTTAGATTCAAAAATGTCGGGCCAAAGTTGTTCAAGCTGGCGCAGCATTTGTGACTATTTTCCCACACAGTGTGTACTTTCTCACAAAAATAAAAATAATTTTGTGTTTTGTAGTTTCGTAATATTTACATTTGGCCTAGCCATCGCATGCGTAACTGCAATAAACGAGCATGCGGACTCTGCTCGTCATTCTAAGTTATGGGGTTAATTATACATTGAAACCAATGCTAAAATTAGTATTTCTATACTTTATATATACTATTAATTTAAAAAAATCTTATCTCGACGACTATTTTACTGAGAATAAGTGATAATTGCTTACACGGTGTGCAACCGGTCTTATAGCCTCGGAAAGCAATTGCACACTCGGTGTGTATATTGATAATATTGATAATATAAAAATTTATGCATTAAATCATTTTTTCGTTACCAAAGCATTTATTAATTTGACTTCAAATATAACTATTGATTCGGTCATTTCAAATGCAATCTTGTCTAAAATAAAAACTCAAATTCCTTTTTTTGGTGACTTAATTAACGCTTTTTGAATACCAGAGGAGATCATACTGGTCAAGCTAAAGTAAATATGCCGTATTGTTTGGAATTTGTATCTAAGGCTATAAAAGAGTACGAAAAATTGTTGAATACGAGACTGCAAGAACGGGGCTTGTGGTATTATCAACTCAAACATGGCTGTGTTGTTCTCCACAGCGAGAAGAAAAATCTACGAAAACGCGGTAGTATATGCAACAGGAAATGAGGTTGAAGAAAAATTACATAACTTAATTGCAATGTGTCCTACTCACTGGTGCGTTCGTGTTAGAGCCCTTGTACGGTACAAAAAAAAGAAAATCCTAGGGTGCGAGAAACATTACAGAAGATCATTGATGAACCATATGCAATATCACCTGAAGAAGTCTTCTAATATTCCTATTGTGCTAATTCTAAAAAGGTAAGTTACTAATATTTATCTATTTTTATGGGACGTTCATTCGTGAAACCAAAATTTACTTTTCAGTTCGATCGATCATTTGTAACATTTATATATTTTTAACGTAGCGCATAAACATTATGAAGAATATTCTTCTAATAAATGATAATATATACTATATATTTGAAGTATAAATGTTGAATTTTGCAACAGTTTTAATAATTTCGAAAATATAGACAAAAATTATGTATTCGTCAAAGGTAGTCACTCTATATATTTCAAAATAATAAACTATAATTAAAAAAAAATTGTATGTTTATTATGTTAATAATTTCAAATTAAACGTTTTAAAACAATACTAACATAAAAATATTTGTTATGGTAATAATTTAAAAATAAACTTTTTTTTAGTAAAAACCTATGATATTTTCCTAATTATTATTAAAAATTAAATTTTGAGCTCGAAAAGTTAAAAAAGCAAGGAATCCAAATCTCAAGAAGTGGCGCATACCTTCAATTACTTCCGAGAAATTACACCAACTTGGAAGGTAAAAGGCATGTTGCTACTGTGCCAGTAAAATTGAGTCGTCCTGAGGAGGATCACCACAATAAGATCATTGGGGACACTTGCATCCATTCTCGGGCCAAAACAAGCGTGTTCTTTGTTGCAGGATGATAAATCCCGGGTGCCAATAGGTTTGATAGCGGCAAATAAGCAAGCCCCGCTCTTGATGCATGTTGATTACAGAATTCCATTGCCTGATCAGGATTGGGTCGTTGGTTCGAGGCATAAATTGATCCCTAGCGTATATGCTGCGTGCATCATAAAAGAAAATGATATGGGCCGTCTTGAGGCAGTCTCATATTCACGGCCAACATATATAGCAATCAGAAGTGGAAAACACTCCTCTTCGACAGCTTCCACTCATGCTGTAGACTTGGATTAGCAGCAACTCTCGATAATTTTAAAGAAATTATGCGAGATGAGCAAGGACACATGTAACCAGTGGTTTTCATATCAACTGATGGAGGGCCCGACGAAAATCCGAGATATCCCAAAGTTATTGCTAAAGCTATAAACCACTTTGTCAAGAACGATCTTGATGCTATTTTCGTGGTTACAAATGCACCTGGCAGAAGCGCATTCAATCGCGTTGAGAGAATAATTGCGCCTTTAAGCCGAGAATTATCTGGTCTGGTACTTCCTCATGATCACTTTGGTACGCACGTAGATAAGCAAGGAAAAACAAAAAATGAAAATCTAGAGAAGTTAAACTTTCAGAAGGCTGGAGAAGTTCTAGCAGAAGTATGGAGCAACATGATTATTGATGCCCATGAAGTCATAGCAGAGTATATCGAGCCCAATGAAAGCGCTGAGAGCTTTGTTCCAGTCATGCCATCTCCGCAATGGTTCGCTGAGAGTATTTTCATACAAATTTTACCTGCTATTAACAAACGTTTTGATTCGGCTTCTCTTTGCAATATTTACCGCGATGCTTCGAATAATTTTTTCAATATACGCAATACATCCTAACACTTCTTTTATGTACATACATATATATATGTATGTATGTGTACATATGTGTATATGTATATGTATATATATACATGTTTATGTTTGTGGGTATATTAGTAGAAGAGCCAGTGAACTATTTGACTAACCTGTTTTTACAGAGCCAGAATTTTTTTTAATGATATTTCATTATCGGCCCATTAAGAAAGTACCATTCTGGCAGTCATTCCGCGGTTGCGTCATCATCCCTTCAATTTGTGAAAATGTAAAAAAAAATTTTTTTATAACTTGCTCGCACAAGGCTCAAATTTTGAGGGTGTCTTCTTTTAACTGTTCAGAAAGCATATGTAAAAAGCCAGCCCATTCTGACGGTTGCAAGGGTCTGCCAGACGAGTACATAATAGTCACGACGCGCAAGGGTGTGAGCGCATTGCCATACATAATTGACTAATACCCTTGTATTTGAATAATTTATACGCCATTTTGAAGGTCATTTTAAAAACATCCGATATACCAAACTTCAACTTTGTATCTCACCTTATGGCCGAGATATCATTGAAAATATGCCAAAGTGGCCCCTTTTTCAAATTCAATTTTTGGCGTAACCATAAAAGATATCGAAAAAAAATTACGTGATTCTACTCATATTGGCTTAAACCACATAATGTATAGTAATATATGCTAAATAATCCTTTATTATTAGCTAAAAAGGATAAAATAATTTTTCAATTAATGTTTTCGGATAGTGCGTTTTGTTTAATTACTTCATTATTAGCGTTATTTAAAAGCTTATTGTTTTCTCTTTTTGTACTGCAAATATGGTTCAAACCAAATTTGTGGAACACATTGAAAAATTGAAGGAACCAGAACCAGTACACCCGCGCGTAACGCATCGCACATCCGACCGAACGAATTCTATGCGGGCTACTATTAGCGTTACGCGCGGGTGTACTGGTTTTGGTTTCTTCAATTTTTCAATGTGTTCCACAAATTTGATTTGAACCATATTTGCAGTACAAAAAGAGAAAACAATAAGCTTTTAAATAACGCTAATAATGAAGTAATTAAACAAAACGCACTATCCGAAAACATTAATTGAAAAATTATTTTATTCTTTTTAGCTAATAATAAAGGATTATTTAGCATATATTACTATACATTATGTGGTTTAAGCCAATATGAGTAGAATCACGTAATTTTTTTTTCGATATCTTTTATGGTTACGCCAAAAATTGAATTTGAAAAAGGGGCCACTTTGGCATATTTTCAATGATATCTCGGCCATAAGGTGAGATACAAAGTTGAAGTTTGGTATATCGGATGTTTTTAAAATGACCTTCAAAATGGCGTATAAATTATTCAAATACAAGGGTATTAGTCAATTATGTATGGCAATGCGCCCACACCCTTGCGCGTCGTGACTATTATGTATTCGTCTGGCAGACCCTTGCAACCGTCAGAATGGGCTGGCTTTTTACATATGCTTTCTGAACAGTTAAAAGAAGACACCCTCAAAATTTGAGCCTTGTGCGAGCAAGTTATAAAAAAATTTTTTTTTACATTTTCACAAATTGAAGGGATGATGACGCAACCGCGGAATGACTGCCAGAATGGTACTTTCTTAATGGGCCGATAATAAAATATCATTAAAAAAATTCTGGCTCTGTAAAAACAGGTTAGTCAAATACTTCACTGGCTCTTAGACTATATATTTATATGCATATATGTATATATGTGTGTATATATATGTTTACATATATATTGTATATGTATGTGTGCATGTGTTTGCATATATATATGTATGTGTATACATATATACATTTATTGTTTTGCGTATATATACATATATATGTTATGTTATAATTGTTTATATAATAACTTGTTCCATAACTATTATCGTTTTCAGTTAATATCTATACTTTTTCTTAATAAATTTCTCTTCATCACATATTTTTTCATTTTTACGTTGTCTATCATGGTTTTAATATGTTTCTATATTTTCATTTTGTTCCACATATTATGTTTAACCGTTGATTATGGATTGCTTACACATATATATTTTTTCTATGTTCCTACTGCGCATGATCGCTGAGAAAATCTTCATAATATGAAACCACTAAAATTCTCTCTATCCCGTTCTCTAATCCAATGACGATACAGTTTCCACTATTTTCCGCAAACACGTACGCACACATTTTACTCTCGTACACACACGTCATACATATTCCAAACTGACAACATGTTCGTTTGGAAAAAAGCTTTTTTATAATAAAATATATTATTTATTTTAATTTTACAATTTTTTTAAAAATTTTCAGAACTTGACGTTTTATCATTTTTTTATTTCATATTTATTTTTTCATGCAATTTTGTGTGTTTTTGTGTTATTTTTCAAAATTTATTTGTATGGTGAGTTTCTTTACATTTGTTTATTTTATGGTTGTTTTTCATATATACTTTTCATATACATTGTTTTACTTATTTTTGTCTGTAATTATGTATTTTTATATTTTTTATATTGTTTTAATTTGTAACCCTGAAATATTTAATTGTAGCACTGAAGATGGGTCAAATCAAGACCCGAAACGTATGTTCTCTAAATAAAAACATTTTTCAATAAAACTGTTTTTTAATTACTGGATGGATGCCCAAAAAACAATTTTATCATATATATCATATATATATATATATATATATATATATATATTTTGTAGAGTTTCGAACAAGAATCCAAAAATAATACAAAATAAAAAAACAAGAAAAGTTTTTAATAAACAATTTCTTTATTTAATTATTTGTTTACTGTCAACGTTTCGGAACTAGGTACGTTCCATCTTCAGGACATCTGTCAAGAAACATGATCTTGATAAGATTTAAGCAAACAATATGTTTAGGAATAGAAAATAGATTTTTCTTAAATAATAAATTAATTGTAACAAATAATAATGTACAGAAATATGATAATATGATCAAAATGAAAATGATAAAAATAAATGAGTGGATTATCAGAACCGGATATTAAAAATGATAGCAATTTTTTGAAAGTTATGGAAAAATTTATTTAAGAAAGGATTAATGATAAAATTGAATTAATTACCTGTATGTCTGAATATACGTTAGCACTTTTTCACTAAACAAGAATTTTTGACAAGAAATGAATTTGTGAGTTATTTTTCCGCCGAATAGTTAACTTTTGTAAATCAAAATCACTAAAAGTGTTGTCTTTTTTTTAAAAATTATTATTTGAAAACAAATAATATTGTATTCGAAGTTATACTATTGGCTTTTGGAAGCGAACTAAACTGTATTTGATGGATTCATATGTAACACGTGTAAACACTTGAAACGAGAACTGTGAGATTGTGTGTGTGTGTTTTTTCATGTTAGGGTGTAAATACTTAAATTATTAAACTTAAAATGAAGTCGATATTAATTGTTTGTCAAAAAGTGTAAAAAATTTAAATATGAATCATGTAATAGGTTGTGATCTGATCTAATGTTGACACTGTTAGACACATTCATGAGAATGAGACAACTCTCCGCGAATAATCTCCTAAAGATGCAACTTTCATGATATAAAATCTTTGGAGTAAAATTAAATGAATGGGCGTTTTCTATAGAGTGTTGTACTAGGGTACTTTTGAAATTTTTTTGTTTATGGTGGACCACACTTAGTTCATGTTGTCTCATTCTCTTGTGTACAATGAGACAACATGAACTAAGTGTGGTCCACCATAAACAAAAAAATTTCAAAAGTACCCTAGTACAACACTCTATAGAAAACGCCCATTCATTTAATTTCACTCCAAAGATTTTATATCATGAAAGTTGCATCTTTAGGAGATTATTCGCGGAGAGTTGTCTCATTCTCATGAATGTGTCTAACAGTGTCAACATTAGATCAGATCACAACCTATTACATGATTCATATTTAAATTTTTCACACTTTTTGACAAACAATTAATATCGACTTCATTTTAAGTTTAATAATTTAAGTATTTACACCCTAACATGAAAAAACACACACACACAATCTCACAGTTCTCGTTTCAAGTGTTTACACGTGTTACATATGAATCCATCAAATACAGTTTAGTTCGCTTCCAAAAGCCAATAGTATAACTTCGAATACAATATTATTTGTTTTCAAATAATAATTTAAAAAAAAAAGACAACACTTTTAGTGATTTTGATTTACAAAAGTTAACTATTCGGCGGAAAAATAACTCACAAATTCATTACTTGTCAAAAATTCTTGTTTAGTGAAAAAGTGCTAACGTATATTCAGACATACAGGTAATTAATTCAATTTTATCATTAATCCTTTCTTAAATAAATTTTTCCATAACTTTCAAAAAATTGCTATCATTTTTAATATCCGGTTCTGATAATCCACTCATTTATTTTTATCATTTTCATTTTGATCATATTATCATATTTCTGTACATTATTATTTGTTACAATTAATTTATTATTTAAGAAAAATCTATTTTCTATTCCTAAACATATTGTTTGCTTAAATCTTATCAAGATCATGTTTCTTGACAGATGTCCTGAAGATGGAACGTACCTAGTTCCGAAACGTTGACAGTAAACAAATAATTAAATAAAGAAATTGTTTATTAAAAACTTTTCTTGTTTTTTTATTTTGTATTATTTTTGGATTCTTGTTCGAAACTCTACAAAATATACACAAATCCAAGACTCTACCATTCAATATATATATATATATATATATATATATATATATATATATATATATATATATATATATTTCAAAGTAACTAGCAGCCCATTCGTCGAAATAAAAAGTTGAGTCGAGTCTGGATGCTCGGTATGGGCGTGTTTCTCGCTTTACAATTATGCATTTCATAACTTTTAGTCAAATTAGTTTTCAAATCTTTTAGTTATTCACAATTTTTTCTAAAAAAATGTTTTTTTTTCTAATATGTTTTATTAAGTTTAATTCTTTAAAATAAATTTTTGTTGAGTGTATTTGTCCTGTGTTGCTGAATGATGACACGCATCTTGTGTCGAAACGTATAAATAAAAGTTTTTATACTTTATACCTTTTTTATTTCGACGAATGGGCTGCTAGTTACTTTGAAATATGTTTCAACGTCGAAAAAACTATCAAGATATATATATATATATATATATATATATATATATATATATGTGTGTGTGTGTGTGTGTGTGCTAATAAATTCGTTTTTCAAATTTTTATTGTTTATTATTATTTTTATGCCAATCCAAAATAATCTGCAACCCCCTTTCTAGATATTTTTATCATTGTACTTCAATTTCGAATAACATAGCATTATACTTCTCTATCAATATTTAAAAATAATACTCTAAAAATAGTACGATTTTTTGTATTTACGAAAAATACACGTGAAGGGGGGGGGGTAATTTCAAATATCACCAAGTATCACCAAGGGGGAGGAGTGGTCCAAAAAACCTTAAAAATGGCTCTCGTGATTAATGGACGCCCCCTAATCAATGGCATTACTCTTCATTCTGCATTTGTTTTGCCCAGCAAGCAATTTGGCGTTAACATGGTCCAGCTCTCTAGCGACTTAGCCAACACTGTGCGAGATCAATTATCGAAAGTTCAGCTCGTGATAATCGATGAAATTTCTATGGTAGGCAGTGACACGTTGAGCCGAATTGACACATGTCTCCGGCAAATCAAAGGCGTGAATGAACCATTTGGTGATGTTTCAATATTAGCGGTGAGAGACTTGAATCACTTGCCGCCAGTAAAAGATAGACCGGTGTACCAAGTTCACTTCTATAGCTAACTGAAGTGATGAGAGAAAAGGACGATTTGTTGTTTATTAATGCTCTAAATAATCTCGCTAACGACGCATTGACCAATGAAGATCTGATATTGATAAAGAAACGAGATGTGAAACCGGATGATGTAACTGAATATGCTTTCAGATTGTACGGAACGAACTAAAATGTAAGCATGTACAATGAAAAGAAAATTGAGGGCAACACCAATGTCTTAATTGTGTCAGAACCTGACAATTCATTGCCTAACAATTAAGCCGAACATCTAAAGAAATTTCTGCAAAAACTGTTGCGAACTGGAGCTGGTAAAGATATCAAACTAGAAAATAAAATAAATTATAAGATCGGCATAAAATACATGATTAATTATAACATAGATATCGAGGATGGACTTGTCAATGGAGTAATGCGGAATTTTGAGACTGGTGACTTTCAATATACAAACTAATAAACCCGAAATCGTTTGGCTCGACTTTCAGATGCAACGTGTAGGGAAAAGGCAAAATGTCATTATGATTAAATGATACAACATCAAATAAACTGGAGCGAATTGCTGCTCCAATGAACAAAAAATGCAACGGTGCACAAGTATAAATCTATTCGCTTCATACGGGATAATAAAACGCATTTAGCCAAAATTTTGGGTGTACTTTTTAGTACGTTACGAGCATTGATATAGCTAAGTACCCGAACGTAGTATACGCATTACACATACTATTCAATTAACAGTCACAAATTGCCTAATGGTGAGACAAATGATAACTACAGGTAGAAGAATCGTACCTCATTTTTATCACTCTGTAACTGCACAAGAGAAACCGCATTCTATTCAAAAAGATTTGGATTCCTAAAATTATTCTGTATCTTGCAACCTAAATGCTGTATTAGAATAAAAAGAGCACATAGTCACGAATAGCAAACATCCAAAATAGACCAGTATATTAATACTGGTTATACAACGAGGAATACAAGAATGATTCAAAAAGATTGAAACGAGTAAAAATCATTTGGTAGGTACTATTTCTGGATCCACAAACTTTTTTGCTAATCAAATGCAAAAAGCCAAACAGTAAGTATCATACAAATAAGACGTAAAGAAGCAAGGGGATATAATGCGAGTTCAGCCCATGTAAGAAAGAGGAGAATCATCATAAAAATCAGAGGATAAAAATCAAGCTTCAACAGAAATAGATCCTTATTTGCGTTCTACCAATATATTACGTCATGAAAATCCATGTAATTAGTGGTAGGCAAAAAAATTTAAAATTCCATGTTTGATTAAAATTTAGTATTTTTTCAGAATGCCTTTTCTCCGAAGTTGGAATGGTCTACGAAAAAAAAAAGTAAATTGCTTCCCAAATATGCAGAAAAACTAGTTTTTTCCACAATAATGGCTCCCTTCTTAATTTGAGTTGTAATTAGTCTTCCTAATATATAATATAAGAAATAATATACTTCTTAAATAATATAAATCAAGATTAGATTTGATCGGGGTTTGTATTTTTGCCATCTGTGTTGATTATAATCATTGTCCTCATAAAAGGCTGCGTTATGCAGACAATTGAACCGGTTTTACACAAGATGGAAAACAGTATCGTTGTTCACCTTCGAGCTCCCTTTTGACCATTTGTTTTGATATGTTTTCCAACATATTCAAAGAAAAGAAAGGGCGTGAAAAGTGCAATTCATACTGAAAAGGTCATGTTAAAATAAAACTGAGTGACAAGCATAGGGGGTAAACGTAGAGCAAATTCTGATTACACTGTTTTATTGTTTTCAGCACTCAAGAGATGGCGTACCGTGTTCAAATATAGTTCAAATTCAAATTTCAAACCGTTCGTTAATTCATTTTTGACATTGTTGATGTATGCATAGATCAAACTGATTATGCGCTTTTAAACGATCGCGACCGAAAACACACGAAGATTTGTCGAACCTTATCAATTGTTTATTCGCCATTTTTGTAGTGAATTTGGAGTGTTATTATTGTGTTTCGTTAAGGTTAAGTGTCTTATAAATATTGTTGAAAATGGCTAAGTGTTCTGTGACACAGAAAAAATATTATGCTGCACGGCATTCCAGCTAGAAACGATAAGTTATGTATAATGTTATATTATGTTATCAATATAGGCCAAAAGGATATATCAATGTGCTTATTTAAATGTGACTCCTTTCGCTTGTAGCAGAGCACATTCTATATGCGACGCGCATTTCACTGATATCTGCAAAGAAGGAAACCGTGGAAGAACTAACCTCAAAGTGCACGCTCTGCCGACATTGAAAATGCCAGGTTTGAAATAAAAAGCAAAAAATTTACTTTAAATGAAACATTTTCTTGTTACAGGCTTTGTGGGTAATCCGTATTCGATAAAAAATTGTCTCATGGATGAAGCTAGATTCCGTGAGCAATATAATATAATTGAATTATGTGAATGAATGGAAGATATTAGATACAAAAATTATTTTAGAAAAAGGAGTGTCGATTGTAAAAAGTGCAGTAGGATCAGGGTCATATCGAATGTTAATGGATTGCAACTTGGTCTCAGGTCTTTGCGATTTGCTACATTTTTTAAGATTTATTTATATATTTCATTGCATTCATAATATTAATTACTTGTAGAGACTGTTTCCGTGTGTACGGAGATAGAAATAAGACCTGATGTCCAGATATATGATGAAAGAAGTCTTACTCCCATGGAACCAGATGAAAGGTTTCCCGTGGAATCAGGTGAAAGCCTTTCGGAAGATATATGCAATACACCAAAGCGTTCAAAACAGTTTTCAAAATTCAGTGAATTCACTCACTGCGAGAGCCGAAGCAGACTAAAGGTAGAAGGTATAACCTTGACAAAAGGCCCTTGGAATAGTATTATATAAACATAACCCGCCATGGTTTAAATATTGGAGAGATCCGTTTTGTCCCTCCCTTGTGAATGAACTGTTTAAAAAACATTGGTAACAATTCCAAATAGCGCCGACATGAATAAACCTTTCATGAAGACATTGAGCACTTCTATTAATAGAAACTGTGATCTTATGTTTGGAGAAATTAGCATTTCAGCAGGTATTGAATATGACACAAGGTAAGGACAGAATAACTGGCTATGAGGACAGAGAGTTTTTGTCCTCGTAGCCAGTTATTCTGTCCTCTAAGAGAAGGACAAAGTTTGCTGATCATGCATTGAATTTTATAATTACATGTATTCGTGATCATCTTAAAGCATCAGTGGCATTTTACTTCGCTGAAAGCAGTGTTAAAAGTCCAGAAATCAAGGTTTGCTGAAATCAAAGTTATTTTTTCAAACATTCAGGAAATTGGAATAAATATTGTAGTTACAGTGTGTGATAAACACGCTACAAACGTAGCTGCAATATACATGTAGCTTAATGAGACGAGAGTTTCTTAGAGTTGATCGATTTTACAAACTTCAAGGTTTCCTTGTATACAATAGTATAAAAATAAGAATTAGAAATAAGACTTAGGAAACATGACTGTAAGCAAATACAGGCATGTGCGACATTTACTTGAGATATATTTGAACATAATTATCCACGCACACAACATGGAAAAACGACAAATTTAGTAATAATTCAATTCAGAGATTTTCTTATTTTCAATAAAGGATGAAACAATTTTTGCATAGAAAGAGATAATGAATTATTGTTTATTCAGCATATCCATGGACTTGAGTATAATTGTTTGCTCAGCATTTACGAAAATCAATACTAAGTTAACCCTGCGTATTGCAGAAGCGTTGCCTAATTTGTACTACATATCAGCATCGTCCCAAATAAAAGATCCCGCAAACCCTATCCGTTACAACATAACGATTGGTATTTAATATCCGAGAGCTCAGAAAATCTTATATGAACATTTTTGATTTTTTCGAAATGCTTTGTTAAGTTAGGTGAATTATGTTTTAATTTATTATCAGATATATTTTAAAAAACCCATACGTTAATATTTCCATATAAGGGCCAGAAGTTCGATAACTGTAATAGATAAAACTTAATTTGAATGCAATATTGTGATAAACTATTTAAAGGGATGGAAGACTTATTCGAAACGCATTTTTAAACTGATCGTAAAATAATTTTAATAGTGCGACTTAAATGTTTTCGATAAACAAACTTGATATATGCAATTTGTTTTAAAAAAAAGTGAAATCGCTAATAAGACATCGAAGCGAAAAGCGAAAGCAAATGAAATTAAAGAAAAATTATACATTCGTGTGTGGAAGTGGTATTTATAAATCGTTAAGTTATGAAAAACAAAATATTCAACCAGAGTTTACATAGTACAAGCAACGACATAAAAAGCATAATAGGATTAAATATAAATTTAAAATTAAATATAAATTTAAAATTAAATATGTTCTACTATAAAATGTGCCAGTTATCTTGTATGGTCAAAAATAAATCTTGTGCGACGTTAAATTTGTAAAATAAAATAAAAAATAGATAAAATATAAAAGTACTTTTTACTTATAATCATTAAAGTTATTATATATTATTGTATATAATAACTAATATGATTAAATCGATTTATATTTATATTTAGCATATTAAAATACTTAAATTTGTATATTTATTTGTATGTTATTGTTAATTTGCATATTGTTAATTTGTTTGAAGTTTTCCAATTTGAAATATTGGTCAAAAACAACAAGAATACTATTATTGCGCGTTTTTCATTATGAGTTGTCTATTGAATATATAAAATTAGTTACATGTAATTTATTGCATTGGTAAGAAGTAATAAATTATCCTCTAAGAATTTCTTTGTATTTGCAACTATCAATCCAAATCGTTTTATCGATTTCAAATATCAGAGTGGTTACGAATCGATTTTATACGATCTTGCTTTTCCTTTGTATAATATCCATGCTGAATGGTAAGTCTTTATTTCCTTCATATATAAATTCAACAAATTTTGTAATATATATTACTCAAATAATGAAGATTCGGAAAAACTTCTACTACAGATTTTGCGATCATCACAATTGAATTAGACAAATGAATCTTCACAACTTTAAATAATTTCTGTATGCATTGATTCTTCGTTTGTCAATCAATTATACCATTTGATCCATGGTTAAGAAATCCGTACTAATTAAAACAAACCTCCTGCTGGATTATGTATAGAGGTAAAGAAAAATCAAATACCTTCGAGCTATTTCTGTTTATTATAATGTCAGCTTTTGTAAATATCTCAAAATCATCGGATGTGTCAGAATTCCTTCTTCGACTAAACTAAGGCTCCCACACTTTATTCAACACATGCAGTTGTTCTGCGAAGGTAAATAATCTATAATGCTCTCTTATGCTCCAAAGCCAATGTGTGGCTTTTGAAGAAATATTCAACAAAATTTTAATGATCTTCAACCGTAGATAAATAGGTCAGTTATGTATATTTATGTCAAAATTGTGCAGAAAATAACGTGCATTATACACTTTCTCCTCCTATTATGTATTTTTCTAAGACAAGTTTGTTCCATGACATGATGTTTTATGTTTATGTTATTTCATGTAGGAACAAAACTATACATTATTTGCTTTCCACAATATTCATACCGCCGTTTTATGTTTATGTTATTTCATGTAGGAACAAAACTATACATTATTTGCTTTCCTTACATACTGAAACAATATATTAAATATTTAATATGTTTTACTGCCAGCAGTACTTATATGTTCTTTATGAGGTTCACCAATTTGATATTATATTATCAGTCGTTACTTGAATGTTTCATCATTCGTTAGTTATTGTTGACCAATTAAGTTAGTTAAGTATTAAGTTAGTATATAAATTCTTTTCATTACGGCCACATGTTACAATTATTAACAGTGCTATTACTTCAATTCAATTGTCCATTATCTTTAGTTTCATCAAGGTGATAATTTTCCATTACATTTATAACTCTACTATCATCATAGTTTATTAATTATTTCATGTCAATACTTCCAAACTTACTTTGTTAGCATTCAACAATTAACATTTCAGTCCATATGCTACATATTTTAACAAATTTTACATATACCAAGACCACACATAATAATTTCGAGTTTTAAAAAATCAAAATTCAAGAAAAACACCAACACTTTACGATTAACAATACAATACAATATATAATTTAAATACTTTGACAAATTGTAATAAAATGATTTACCAACGCATATTTCTTAGATTTATTTTTGCTCAACAAAAAACTCATGAATAAATAAAAGTATATATGTTGCATAATAGCACATGTAACAAAACTATTTAATATCGAGTAAAATTATAAATTAGTAAAAACCATTTTCTCCATTTACTAAAACAACACCAGTTGTGCTTTTTATGTTGTGGATTGGCATGCAAGACTCTCTGTCGAATGAAAACACGATATACTATATTATTTCATTTTAATATAATATATCAATATATGTATTTTACTGAGCAGTTAATATCTTTAAAGTAAAAAACAAGATTTTACTTTCTGTAAAACACAAACTTTCTTTTCAAAATGTATAATTTTACATTTCGGAGACATAATGCGTCACTCCTCAGAAAGTGTTTTAATTGTCACTCCCGAAAAAATTCGCATTTGTTTTGAAAAATGATGCACTTTTATGACAAAAACATCAAACATTTATCAAACTAGTTGGTTTGGTATTTAGCCTTGAGGCAAGTTACAATAACTTCCCGATATGTGTAAATAATCGACTTAATCAAAGAAAAAAAATGTGTAAACAATATACTTCATCAATCCTACTTTAAAAAAAAAACGATAATAATTTTAACAAAGTGTGACGAATTTTTAAAATTAAACTACTTGTCGTAAGGCCGTAATATTACAGTAAGTTCTATAAGACCATGATCTATATCGCCAAAAAAAGTTCCATGAAAATCGGCTTAAATTTTTTTTAACAGTTAATTACAAGAAAACGGCTCGGTAGATTTTCACCTAAAATTAATCAGCATCATTCCCAAATGATATCTTTCGAACAGTTTTTGATTTTTTGAAATCGGTTCGGTAGGATGAGCTTAAATGTGGACGAAAATTTAACACTTTTTTTCAACATTTAATTACAAGAAAACGGCTCGGTAGATTTTCACCTAAAATTAATCAGCATCATTCCCAAATGATATCTTTCGAACAGTTTTTGATTTTTTGAAATCGGTTCGGTAGGATGAGCTTAAATGTGGACGAACATTTAACACTTTTTTTCAACATTTAATTACAAGAAAACGGCTCGGTAGATTTTCACCTAAAATTAATCAGCATCATTCCCAAATGATATCTTTCGAACAGTTTTTGATTTTTTGAAATCGGTTCGGTAGGATGAGCTTAAATGTGGACAAAAATTTAACACTTTTTTTCAACATTTAATTACAAGAAAACGGCTCGGTAGATTTTCACCTAAAATTAATCAGCATCATTCCCAAATGATATCTTTCGAACAGTTTTTGATTTTTTGAAATCGGTTCGGTAGGATGAGCTTAAATGTGGACGAAAATTTAACACTTTTTTTCAACATTTAATTACAAGAAAACGGCTCGGTAGATTTTCACCTAAAATTAATCAGCATCATTCCCAAATTATATCTTTCGAACAGTTTTTGATTTTTTGAAATCGGTTCGGTAGGATGAGCTTAAATGTGGACGAAAATTTAACACTTTTTTTCAACATTTAATTACAAGAAAACGGCTCGGTAGATTTCCACCTAAAATTAATCAGCATCATTCCCAAATGATATCTTTCGAACAGTTTTTGATTTTTTAAAATCGGTTCGGTAGGATGAGCTTAAATGTGGACGAAAATTTAACACTTTTTTTTCAACATTTAATTACAAGAAAACGGCTCGGTAGATTTTCACCTAAAATTAATCAGCATCATTCCCAAATGATATCTTTCGAACAGTTTTTGATTTTTTGAAATCGGTTCGGTAAGATGAGCTTAAATGTGGACGAAAATTTAACACTTTTTTTCAACAGTTAATTACAAGAAAACGGCTCGGTAGATTTTCACCTAAAACTAATCAGTATCATTCCCAACTAATATCTTTCAAACAGTTTTTGATTTTTTAAAATCGGTTCGGTAGGATGAGCTTAAATGTGGACGAAAAATTTAACACTTTTTTTCAAATTACAAAGAAACGGCTTGGCAGATCGTTGCACAAAGCTGACAAACGATAGTCCTCACCGAAATACACCGAATGGCTTTTAAATTTCTAAAATCGGTTCAGGCGTTTTTGAGAAAACGTCGATCAAAAGTCTAATTTTGACAAATGCCAAAAAGACCATACTGATTTTTGCAAACTTTGACGAATTTTTAAAGCTGAACCAGTTGTCGTAGGGCCGTAATATTTTAGTATGACCTAGAAAACTATGGTATCTATCATCAAAAAAATAATCATAAAAATCGTCGAAATTTTTTTTTTAAAAACGTTATTACAAGAAAACGGCCCGGCCGATCTTTACCAAAAACTAATCAGCACGATTCCCAACCAATATCTATCGAATGGTTTTTGAATTTTCAGAATCGATTCAGAACTGCGGGCTAAAACGTGGACGAAAAATTTTTCAATTTTCTGCAATTTACAAAGAAACGGCCCGGCCGATCGCCGCACAAAACTCAGAGACGATAGTCCTCATCGAGATACATCAAATGGCTTTTAAATTTTCGAAATCGGTCCAGCCGTTTTTGGAGAAAACGTCGATTTACGGCAAAAAATCTGTTCACACACACACACACACACATACACACACACACACACACACACATACTTTTTCCAAATTTGGTCTCATTCGATTCAGAATGGCTCGAAACGTCGAGAAAACATAAAATTAGCGATTCGGATTTTTTGATGAAAACATAAACTTCTCCTTCGGGAAGTTAAAAAATAAATTGATCAGATATATGCTTTATACTAATTTGTGCACATTTACACCTATTTCAGTTTTTAACTCCTCCTCACTTTCTTCGATCACTTAACACACTTTATGCGGAAAGAGTAGTTCTACCCGCTATTCAGACGGTTCGTTAACCCATTCGAGACGGGGATTTTTTTCGAACACGGTACCCAAAAGCGAATGTTTTTTTTTGTTTATACTGTTCATTTTTAATAAAAAAAACATGTTTACTACGGAAATCACACAATTCGTAAGCAAATTTGCATAAGTAAGATGATTGCTCACCGTGGGTGCAACACGCTTCTCAGAAAAATTTTATTGCGAGAAGCGGATTGAAAACCATGTGCACAAGGAAAAAAATACATCATTAAAATTGATAAACATTTATTTTAAAAATAATTAGATAATAACTTAACTAGAGTCTCGACGACTACTTTACACAGAGTACCTGATAATTGCTCATTATTATTGTACACGCGGTGTGCAACCAGCCTTATAGCCTCTGAAAGCAATTGCACACACGATGTGCAATCAGTCTTGAATATGTTGTTAAAGGCGGACACCGGGTAGGACTACCCGCTGTGAAACGGCACAAGCTAGATGCAAAAATTGGATGTATCAGATATTGCAAATTTTAATGACTTTGATACTGATAATGATAGTATAGTGAAGACATTGTTTCGTACTAAACGAAATAGAGTTTTGCTGATTTTATCGAGTGATTCGGAAGGAAGTGAAGATGAGTGCTCTCAATGGAAAGTGCTAGCGCAAATTATTGAGTCCTTTGTTGAAAATAGTGGTGTATCAGTTATTCCCATTAATACTTGTGTAATAGATACTACAATCATTAATAGGAGACGACTTGCTAGAGCATATGGCGAGAGAAACACATCTTTATCGTATGCAAAATTTGAATAGACTTAGCCACGCTCGAAATTCAATAAAGTGGAAAGATGTCACTTGTAAAGATAAAAAAAATCTGGGTTTATTATTATTGATGGGTAGAGTACGCAAGGACGCTCGCGATGAGTATTGGTTGACAGATGAGACAATATCGACGACGTTGCTTGCTAAGATAATGAGTAGAGATCGGTTCTAGCAAATTTGAAGTTCGTGCCATTTTTCAGATAACGAACAAAATGTCAAAGGGAATGATCGTCTGTGTAAATGTCGCCCTATAGTAAATTATTTTCTACCTACATTTAGAAGTATTTTCGAGCCTGAGGGAGAACCCTCAATGAAAGTATTATGCCTTGGAAGGGTCGGCTTTCATTCAAGGTTTAATATATAACGCGTCCAAAATAGTGAAATATGGAATACACATAAGAATGGTTTTCGAAGCAAAATCTGGATACATATGTAGCTTGAAAATATACTGTGGAGACGGCAATCGCTTGCAATCAACAATAACAGAATTATTAGAACCTTATTTGAATTTATGGCACCATGTATAAATTAATAAATAAATAAATAAATAAATATATATGAATAATTTTTAACTTCCCGAAGGAGAAGTTTATTTTTTCATCAAAAAATCCGATTCTCTAATTTTATGTTTTCTCTACGTTTCAAGCCATTCTGAATCGAATGAGAACAAATTTGGAAAAAGTATGTGTGTGTGTGTGTGTGTATGTGTGTGTGAACAGATTTTTTGCCGTAAATCGACGTTTTCTCGAAAACGGTTGGGCCGATTTCAAAAATTTAAAAGCCATTTGATGCATCTCGACGAGGACTATCGATTGTCAGTTTTGTGGGACGATCGGCCGAGACGTTTCTTTATAAATAGCAGAAAAGTGAAAAATTTTTCGTGCACGTTTTAGCCCGCAATTCTGAACCGATTAAGAAAATTCAAAAACTGTTCGAAAGATATTGATTGGGAATCGTGCTGATTAGTTTTTGGTAGAGATCGGCCGGGCCGTTTTCTTGTAATAAAGTTTTTAAAAAAAAAATTTCGACAATTTTTATGATTATTTTTTTGACGGTAGATACCATAGTCTTCTAGATCATACTAAAATATTACGGCCCTACGACAACTGGTTCAGCTTTAAAAATTCGTCGAAGTTTGCAAACATTGGTATTGTTTTTTTGGCATTTGTCAAAATTAGACTTTTGATCGACGTTTTCTCAAAAACGCCTGAACCGATTTTGAAAATTTAAAAGCCATTTGATGTATTTCGGTGAGGACTATCGTTTGTCAATTTTGTGCGACGATCTGCCAAGCCGTTTCTTTGCAATTTGAAAAAAAGTGTTGAACTTTTCGTCCACATTTAGGCTCATCCTACGAAACCGATTTTAAAAAATCAAAAACTGTTCGAAAGATATTAGTTGGGAATGATACTGATTAGTTTTAGGTGAAAATCTACCGAGCCGTTTTCTTGTAATTAACTGTTGAAAAAAAGTGTTAAATTTTCGTGCACATTTAAGCTTATCCTACCGAACCGATTTTAAAAAATCAAAAACTGTTCGAAAGATATTAGTTGGGAATGGTACTGATTAGTTTTAGGTGAAAATCTACCGAGCCGATTTCGTGTAATTAACTGTTGAAAAAAAAATTAGGCCGATTTTCATGGAACTTTTTTTGGCGATATACATCATGGTCTTATATATATTACTTACTGTAATATTACGGCCTTACGACAAGTAGTTTAATTTTAAAAATTCGTCAAACTTTGCTAAAATTATTATCGTTTTTTTTAAAGTAGGATTGATGAAGTATATAATTTACACTTTTTTTTTGATTAAGTCGATTATTTACACATATCGGGAAGTTCATGTAACTTGCCTCAAGGCTAAATACCAAACCAACTAGTTATAATAGCGTTGCCACTAGTTTAGTTTTAGAGGAAAATAAAACGAGAACTTGCGTAACTTTAAGAACCAATATAGGGGCCTTCCTAATGATCTTATAAATTTAAAATTAAAACGAGGAGAGAAAACATTTAGAAGACGCCAAGATATTTTACTACAATGCTGGCAAATCAAAAAAAAACCGTCCAAATGGTTCCCACCATTCACTCGACTGTAATGGTTGAAAGCTATAATACTGATTGGAAAACACGTGAAAAACATGGAAACCCTCATGCGTTATAGATTATAACAAATATATGTCAGTTGTTGATTGTGCTGATCAGTATCTTTCATACTTCTAAATAATTCGCCGTACAAAAAAAATGGACTAAAAGAATGGTGATGTATTTAATAAATTGTGCGCTGTTTAATGCTTATAAAAAATTAAACACAAATTCCAATAAAACATATGAATGGTTTATACGTGAAGTAACAAAAAAAATGGATAGAAATGGACAACATTATCCAACGCCGAAATATACCACCAAAAACAAATTCTACAGAATATATCCCAAATAGGTGAAAAATGCACAAAATCACAAATTGGTTAAAATTTTCACAGGTGGGTCAAAGATCAACGCCAATGTACGGTTTGTTGTTAACAAAAGAAAAGCTTGTCATGTTGTGTGTGCCAAATGTGCTGTGTGTCTCTTCATAAAGGGGAGTGTTTTTTTAAATATCACACACTACCAAATTATTAAAACTCAATCATATTATTGTAACATTTAATTTATTTATTATTTTTAATAAAATAACTTTCCTATGTTTTGTTTTAATCATTTTCATGTTTACATTCATTGTTTATATCAGTGACTTAACTTATATAGAATTGCGTAAAAAAAAGTATAACAAACTTTTCTTTGTTTTTTGATTTATTGATTTTTATGATTAAATTCATTTTTTTTTATTTCAGAGACTAAAATTATGTGTTAACTACGTGAGAAAACGTATAGAAAACTTTTCTGTGTATTTTGTTTTAAATTTTCAGGATTAATTTTAATCTCAACAAGATGGCGGTCAACGTAGAAGAACCAATTTTTATTGATTTACAAAAAGCTTTCGCACAGTAGATCATGGCATATTACTCAATAAACTAATAGATTTGGATGTAGAGGGTTTGTCATACAGCATTATCAAAAATTTCCTTATGGAGAGGGTGGTAAGGACAAAGGTGGCAAATTTTACAAGTGAAGGATGTAGCATAACCTGTGGAGTCCCACAAGGTTCTGTATTACGACCTTTATCATATCTATTATTCACCAATAACCTTAAAGGCGCAAAATTAAAGGAAAGATACATATTATATGCAGACGATACTGCCATAGTATATGCAGGTAAGAATAAAAAAAGACACGAAGATACTATAAACACGGACATGAAAATATACACCGAGTGGCTAACAGAAAATAAACTAACAATTAACATCGATAAAACAAAATACATATATTTCAAACATAGAGAAAATACCGAGAACACTAAACTAAATATTAAAGTAAATAATAGAGAAATAGAAGAAGTGGAAAGCACACAATAAAAAGAAGAATTTGAGAGAAAATGTCATATGGAGTTCTAGCAAAATATATAACGAGTTGCCAAACGATATTAAGATGACCAATGATGACAATAAATTTAAAAGAAAAATAAAGAAATACTATAAGGAAATTGAAGACAAAGAAAACTGAAGAGTTATATATAAAGATATTTTAATTATAATAGATATTATATTAATGAAATAGTCAAATGAAATGTATATATAAAATATGAAAACTGTTTTTCATAATCTCTCATGCCAGGCACCTCTGTCTGACCTAGATATGAAAATAATGTATATATATATATATATATATATATATATAAATATACTAGCAAACCCGACGAACTCCGTTTCGCCACCAGATGATTTCGTGAGAAAGATGAAGAAATTTTTTGTTTGTTTTATATTTGAAAAAAATGTGATTTTATCATACAACAGCAATTAATTTATTTCGATTACAAAAATTAAGTGTTTTTTAGTTGAATTTCTCTAAGTAAATGAAAGTGAATCCGCAAATTATCCGTTTCATTGAAGTGCTCTTTGGTAAACCACATTTTTTGTTTTTTGGTCTGACGTTAATAAAAACAAAGCGGATCGTTTTCCAACTCGTGAACAGACAACGTATAACTGCCCATGTGAAAAACAATGATTTTCTAAATAATCTATTTGAAATTTATCCCGCAAATACTAAGCGATTGACCTTACGACTTGTTATTGCGAACGCAAGGCGAACTGGAAATTGCAATTGAAGATAAGTCAGAATCATTGGTATGTCACCAAATCGCCATCAATTTTTGATTGAATGGTGAAATTCAGTGCGTGTACATCATTATTCTCTGCGGCAAGAATTGCTCGTTGACTTAACCAAGCATAATTCTGATAATTCTCACTAATGTCATTACTCGAATTTTTAATTACGGTGCGTGAAGTTCCAGCAGCTTGCATTAAGGCACGATGCCATGCACAACTAATTTTCTTAGCTATAAACCTTACGGAGCCCGAGACCTTTCCAACGATTGTAAAATTGCCGAAATCGGTTTGTGCGTTCTGGAGTTATATCGTCAGGAAGGAAAACCCGACTTTTTTATATATGTAGATAATCTATTTGAAATTATTAAATCAATTGTTGATTATTTTCATTACTCAAATTTTTAATTACGGTGCGTGAAGTTCCAGCAATTTGCATTAGGGCACGATGCCATGCACCACTAATTTTCTTAGCTATAAACCTTGCGGAGCCCGAGACCTTTTCAACGAATGCAAAATTGTCGAAATCGGTTCGTACGTTCTGGAGTTATTTCGTCAGGAAGGAAAACACGACTTATTTTTATATATATAGAAGATAAACCTTGCGGAGCCCGAGACCTTTCCAACGAATGCAAAATTGTCGAAATCGGTTCGTACGTTCTGGAGTTATTTCGTCAGGAAGGAAAACACGACTTATTTTTATATATATAGAAGATAAATAAGTAAATGAATAAAAAAAGAATTACATCGTTGCATAATGATATTCAAGTTTATTTGCTAATATTTTACCTTCAATATTGATAGTTTTACCCCATAATAACATAATATTGTATTATTTACTACTACGTATGAGATTAGGCAGTCAGTAATGTACGTAAAAGACTGTGCTTAAAGGACATTTAAAGCATGATTTCATGCCATGCTCATGCAATCGCACAGCTGTAAAAAACCCGCTACGGGTGTAAGTTAGCCCGAAATCCTATCCGACGAAAGTGTGTTAAAGTTAAATGTAATTTATTCTCTACCAGATTATGTATTTCGTGCATTTTTATTTTATTTTTTTCATAATCCCCAAAGACTTCGTTTGCAGGTACACCTACTAAGTCACAAAGAATAATATACCCCATTTTTAATGTTTTTCGATAGTAGAAAGATTCAATTTGCATGTCTCTCCTGATTGATATTCACATTGAATGATGATGGTCATGTTCTTATCGATTATTGGAAGACTTATTTGAAATATGACCAACTGCCTAAATATTGACCAATAGACAAGAATTTGCCGAGGAATACACAGTTTGCTTTTGTTTTAGATTATTCAGAACCCCTACATGATTGTTGAGTTAATATTAATGCCAACAATTGGTACAACAGTACTGAAAGAACTTTTTTATACCCTTTTTATAAAGATATAGTTTTCTAGTATAGATCAGTGAAGGAGATTAGAGAACCTTATAGGCCGCTGAATGAATAGTGTGTAAAGTTGTTCTAATTTTCGCATCGACCAGTGAGTAAAGTGGAATAATTGATAATAAATGCACGAAGAATATTTGTAATATATCGTGTTTGCAGATGTATTTCAGTTGGCAATGCAGAAGGTAAAGGAAGCTGAGAACCACTCTGACATCACATCGGACATAGAATTGCAGAGGATCCAGATCAAAAAGGCAAATTGGTGTATCGAAAAGGTGATCGAAAAAGAATTCACCGCAGCAGTGAAGAGGAAATAGAGAAATTAGAGCCCAGTATTTTACCACCACCATCTGAGGTATCGTGAGTTGTCAATAATATACCAGCGATTCATAGATGGCCCAGAAAGTGAAAATATTAAGTAAATTCAGTTTTTAATTGACACAAATGTAGCAAAGAATATATTTTAGGTTTTCAAGCTCACTATCACTACAGGACACACCTAGACACACTGCCAAAAGATTGATGTTTAATTCTAGTAAGTATTGTATTGAAAACACATAATAATAATTTTAAGGAATTAACATACGTAAAACATAATAATAAATTTAAGAATCACCTACGTTTTTTATTGTGGGAACTATGAAGCAGCTTGGAGCAGTAGGGTCGGAGAATAAAGGTCGGATATTCAAGCAGATAATTTGTAAGTTGATACTAATGTAATGTAATGTAAATATATGTTATGAAGATAATGAAAAAGTTTAACAAATATAGACTCTCAAGAACAAATCAAGAGAGGGCAAGAGAATGTAAGAAGTAGTATTACAAGAAATGAAGAGGAAACCACTAAGATTTCCTCACATTTCGAAGATCCAAATGCAATTGCAGAGGATCACTGCATTGCTCAATTCAGTGGTCAACAAACCGCAACAAAGAAACGAGATCAGTGTGGATAATTGTAAAGATCTGTTTAGATTGTTGCCTGTGGCAAATTGCAACCTATTGGGTGATTTTGAGGAATTCCTCAAAACTGAGGCAACAAAACAGAGTTTTGTAAATATATACTTGTTAAAATTGATGGTGAGTATGTATTAATGATATGCTGTTTTTATTTTAAGAAAACACGGCTTGCTCGCATTGGCGGTCATTGTCCAAGAGTGGCAACCGTATCAATGTCAAAGACAATATTCACTGATGCGGTTCCCAAGAAGAACAGCTGGGGCGGGAGCAAAGGCAAGAAGAATTTTTCAATACTCCGTTTTTTTAAATTTATAAAACGTCATAGTGATGTTCTTATAATAGTAAAATAATGAAACTGTTCACTTAAAATATTTGTATTAATTTTCCTAAACTAACAATGATTTCCGGGATTGCGGCTGAAATGATTTTAAAAGTCATTCAAGTGTCGGAGGCTCAAGTAGAAGATTATATTAGAGAAGGCTTCATCGCACACAGGACAGGTACACTAGGAATGAAGAGAAGACCAGAAGACAGAATTAGTTTTTAAATTTAGTTAAGTTTATTGTAATAAATACTTAGGTTTTTTATTGTGTTATTTTGTTAACTAGACTTAACTAAAAAAGGTTTTTATATAAAATTGAGAAGCAAAAATTATTTACCTGTAATAATTTATATATCCATATCACTAATATTTTTTTTTTTTTTTTTTTACATCTGGCAGACAGAAATCCATATCAGTGTGTTTAAGTCTTGTGTAGTCGTAACATCTACAAATATCTTCCAAAAAAATCGAGTGTTTTTAAAAAAAAAAAAAAAAAAAAAAATATTAGTGATATGGATATATAAATTATTACAGGTAAATAATTTTTGCTTCTCAATTTTATATAAAAACCTTTTTTAGTTAAGTCTTATTACACTTTATCCCGGTACATAATCCATTCCTTTATTAAAATATTTTTTTCTAATTAATCTGTATTGACCATCGTTAATTAATGTTAATCAATATTTTAAAAAACATTGTATTTGACAGAATAAACCTGATGATGGAACGTACCTAGTTCCGAAACGTCGTATTAAACATCTTCAAAAAACAAATTGTTTTTTATTATTGGATTTACTGTTCGGAAAAGAAACAATCAATATATTGAAAAAATCCAGGACTTATCTATTGAATATACTCCAGAACACAATGGGACGAAATTTCTTTCAATCACTGTCAAACACTTCAGACCACAAGCACCACACTCTGATGAAAACATTTTCAAAACTCAATATTAAATATGCAAAAGCCATCAACAAAAAAATATTTTTATTACGATGTAAAAATGAATGGATTATACCGAATTTCATAACTAATATCATCAACCAACAGTTTTACAAACAACTTCAAATATATATAAAATTGAGCGGCAAATATCATACTTACAAAATTCAGTACTTAAATTAGAAATAAAAAATTCTTTTATTGACATAAAAAATAAAAAAAACACGAATAGATCAGATAATAAATACACTCCGAGAAACAATAGATGAAAATACTTTTAATAAATTTTTAGAATTCGAAAATAAAAAATACGATAAACACTTTCATATTATTAAAAATAAACAAATACAGAAATTGAAAAATCTTATACAAATTCGAGATAAAAATTATCCATTTCATGTTTCTAAATTTTCGATAGACAAATGGCTAATAAATAAAACCAATATAGTCATTCCAGAAAATATCCAATACATTTTAGCACTCGGTCCAAAATTCAATTACGCACCTAGTAAATACAGAAATAATGACTTCATAAAAATTTTAAGTAACATAGAATACAATATCAGGAACATTGAGACTGACAAGCAAAATCGAATCAGGTCAAAACTATGTGAAAAACTAGTTAAACATTAAAAAAAGTTGATAAGAGTTTCCAACATATTCATCTTAAAAGACTACACAAAGATATAGCGGAGACCAAATTATTCATTAAATCTAATAATATAATTGTTTGTCCAGCAGATAAAGGCAATATGACGGTAATTCTTGACAAAGAATTTTATACTAACACTACATTACGAATGCTAAAAGATGATACTACTTACAAAATCATTACAAATGATCCAACACAACAGTGTTCTAGACAATCAATTAAATTAGTTAATGAATTAAAAAATAAAAAATTCATTTCTGACAAATTTGCCTATAATTTAAAAGTACAACATCCTATTTCCCCAAAAATGTATTGTCTTCCAAAGTCCACAAACCTGAATGCTCCTTTAGACCCATTGTATCCTACGTTGGCTCCCCATTCTATAATATCGCTAAACACATTGCTAATATTTTAAAAAATGTCACAATTTCCTCTCCTCACTATGTAAAGAACTCTTACCAATTTGTGGATCTAATCAAAGACCGAAACATTACGGACGATCAAATTTTTCTAAGCCTTGATGTAATTAACCTTTTCACATGTGTTCCCCATGATTTAATACTTGATTCAATTGAAAAAACGCTGGCCCACTATTTGTAACTACACCGACTTTCCCATAACCACTTTCAAACACATCATTAACACTGTCCTGAATTGCTCTTATTTTAATTGTTTCAATAATTTTTATCTACAAATCAAAGGTACTGCTATGGGTTGCCCATTATCCCCTGGCATTATAGACCTAGTTTTACAAACCCTTGAAATTTCCGTTTTCTCCACATTAAATTTCCAAATATATTTTTACGTTAGATATGTAGATGACACATTTTTTTATAATAGACAAAGAACAATCAGATATGATAATCGATACCTTTAACAATTACAATAAGAGCATTCAGTTCACACATGAAACACAAATCGACAACAAATTAAACTTTTTAGACGTGACTGTACACAAATTGACAACATTATTTGCACAAATTGGTACAGAAAAACTACATGGTCAGGGAGATACCTTCATTACGCGTCATATTGTCCCAAAAATTATAAAGTCAATACAATCATTTCTTTGATAGACCACGCAATCATGTTGTCTCACTCTTCTTTTCATACCCAAAACACAACATTAGTAACTAAAACTTTATTAGAAAACGGATATCCCCTCACCCTCATCAATTCCATTACCAATAAAAGACTTTCCTATCATAAAAGTAACAATTATCAATCCATCTCCAAGTTATTCCAAGACAACAATATTAAACCAACTTTTCACAGCATGCCTTACATTGAAGGCTTATTTGATTATTTTGCCAAATTACTCAAAGAAGAAAATATTTTCATTTCAGGAACAGCTCTATATTCTTTTAAAGAAATGTTTTCAAAAATTAAATCCACCACCCCTCCTAAATTCAATACTAACATAGTTTATTCCATCCCTTGCAAAAATTGTCAAAAACAATACATTGGCCAAACATCACAGTACATTCATAAGAGAATGAGACAACATGAATTAAGCGTCACTCATCATAAAAGCCGAAATTTCCAAAGTACTCTTGTCCAGCATTCCATCGAAAACTCACATAATTTCACCTTTGAACCCAATATTTTATATAGAGAGGATTGTACTTTTAAAAGACTTTTTTCTGAAAGCAGTTTAATCTTTTTGAATTCGTCAAAAAGTGTTAATAAAAGATCAGATCACAATATCATTTATGACTCATATTTAAATTTTTTAAACCTGATTAAAAATAATTAATCCTAATAGTTTTTGAATATGTATATATATACATGTATATATGTTATAATATATGTACATCCATATATGTGCTTATATGTATGTTTTTGTGTATACACTATACACATACACTTGCATATATGTTCATGTGTATAATTGTGGATACATTAATATATAGATATGTGCATATGTATGTATGAGTATGTAGGTGTGCATATACATGTGCATGTATATATATATATATATATATATATATAATATATATATACATAATATTTCTCAACATTTACTAAAGCAATATTTCCTTTTTTCGTAAATTACCAAACAAGAGCCATAAAAAATCATTTTTGCCAAGATTCCGTGCATTGTCCTTTACATCTGGCAGACAGAAATCCATATCAGTGTGTTTAAGTCTTGTGTAGTCGTAACATCTACAAATATCTTCCAAAAAAATCGAGTGTTTTTAACAAAAAAAAAAAAAAAAAAATATTAGTGATATGGATATATAAATTATTACAGGTAAATAATTTTTGCTTCTCAATTTTATATAAAACCTTTTTTAGTTAAGTCTTATTACTATTACCCGGTACATAATCCATTCCTTTATAAAAAAAATTTTTCTAATTAATCTGTATTGACCATCGTTAATTAATGTTAATCAATATTTTAAAAAAACATTGTTTTGACAGAATAAACCTGATGATGGAACGTACCTAGTTCGAAACGTCGTATTAAACATCTTCAAAAAACAAATTGTTTTTTATTATTGGATTTACTGTTCGGAAAAGAAACAATCAATATATTGAAAAAATCCAGACTTATCTATTGAATATACTCCAGAACACAATGGGACGAAATTTCTTTCAATCACTGTCAAACACTTCAGACCACAAGCACCACACTCTGATGAAAACATTTTCAAAACTCAATATTAAATATGCAAAAGCCATCAACAAAAAATATTTTTATTACGATGTAAAAATGAATGGATTATACCGAATTTCATAACTAATATTATCAACCAACAGTTTTACAAACAACTTCAAATATATATAAAATTGAGCGGCAAATATCATACTTACAAAATTCAGTACTTAAATTAGAAATAAAAAATTCTTTTATTGACATAAAAAATAAAAAAACACGAATAGATCAGATAATAAATACACTCCGAGAAACAATAGATGCAAATACTTTTAATAAATTTTTAGAATTCGAAAATAAAAAATACGATAAACACTCATATTATTAAAAATAAACAAATACAGAAATTGAAAAATCTTATACAAATTCGAGATAAAAATTATCCATTTCATGTTTCTAAATTTTCGATAGACAAATGGCTAATAAATAAAACCAATATAGTCATTCCAGAAAATATCCAATACATTTTAGCACTCGGTCCAAAATTCAATTACGCACCTAGTAAATACAGAAATAATGACTTCATAAAAATTTTAAGTAACATAGAATACAATATAAGGAACATTGAGACTGACAAGCAAAATCGAATCAGGTCAAAACTATGTGAAAAACTAGTTAAACATTAAAAAAAGTTGATAAGAGTTTCCAACATATTCATCTTAAAAGACTACACAAAGATATAGCGGAGACCAAATTATTCATTAAATCTAATAATATAATTGTTTGTCCAGCAGATAAAGGCAATATGACGGTAATTCTTGACAAAGAATTTTATACTAACACTACATTACGAATGCTAAAAGATGATACTACTTACAAAATCATTACAAATGATCCAACACAACAGTTTTCTAGACAATCAATTAAATTAATTAATGAATTAAAAAATAAAAAATTCATTTCTGACAAATTTGCCTATAATTTAAAAGTACAACATCCTATTTCCCCAAAAATGTATTGTCTCCCCAAAGTCCACAAACCTGAATGCTCCTTTAGACCCATTGTATCCTACGTTGGCTCCCCATTCTATAATATCGCTAAACACATTGCTAATATTTTAAAAAATGTCACAATTTCCTCTCCTCACTATGTAAAGAACTCTTACCAATTTGTGGATCTAATCAAAGACCGAAACATTACGGACGATCAAATTTTTCTAAGCCTTGATGTAATTAACCTTTTCACATGTGTTCCCCATGATTTAATACTTGATTCAATTGAAAAACGCTGGCCCACTATTTGTAACTACACCGACTTTCCCATAACCACTTTCAAACACATCATTAACACTGTCCTGAATTGCTCTTATTTTAATTGTTTCAATAATTTTTATCTACAAATCAAAGGTACTGCTATGGGTTGCCCATTATCCCCTGGCATTATAGACCTAGTTTTACAAACCCTTGAAATTTCCGTTTTCTCCACATTAAATTTCCAAATATATTTTACGTTAGATATGTAGATGACACTTTTTTTATAATAGATAAAGAACAATCAGATATGATAATCGATACCTTTAACAATTACAATAAGAGCGTTCAGTTCACACATGAAACACAAATCGACAACAAATTAAACTTTTTAGACGTGACTGTACACAAAATTGACAACATTATTTGCACAAATTGGTACAGAAAAACTACATGGTCAGGGAGATACCTTCATTACGCGTCATATTGTCCCAAAAATTATAAAGTCAATACAATCATTTCTTTGATAGACCACGCAATCATGTTGTCTCACTCTTCTTTTCATACCCAAAACACAACATTAGTAACTAAAACTTTATTAGAAAACGGATATCCCCTCACCCTCATCAATTCCATTACCAATAAAAGACTTTCCTATCATAAAAGTAACAATTATCAATCCATCTCCAAGTTATTCCAAGACAACAATATTAAACCAACTTTTCACAGCATGCCTTACATTGAAGGCTTATTTGATTATTTTGCCAAATTACTCAAAGAAGAAAATATTTTCATTTCAGGAACAGCTCTATATTCTTTTAAAGAAATGTTTTCAAAAATTAAATCCACCACCCCTCCTAAATTCAATACTAACATAGTTTATTCCATCCCTTGCAAAAATTGTCAAAAACAATACATTGGCCAAACATCACAGTACATTCATAAGAGAATGAGACAACATGAATTAAGCGTCACTCATCATAAAAGCCGAAATTTCCAAAGTACTCTTGTTCAGCATTCCATCGAAAACTCACATAATTTCACCTTTGAACCCAATATTTTATATAGAGAGGATTGTACTTTTAAAAGACTTTTTTCTGAAAGCAGTTTAATCTTTTTGAATTCGTCAAAAAGTGTTAATAAAAGATCAGATCACAATATCATTCATGACTCATATTTAATTTTTTAAACCTGATTAAAAATAATTAATCCTAATAGTTTTTGAATATGTATATATATATACATGTATATGTATAATATATGTACATCCATATATATGCTTATATGTATGTTTTTGTGTATACACTATACACATACACTTGCATATGTGTTCATGTGTATAATTGTGGATACATTAATATATAGATATGTGCATATGTATGTATGAGTATGTAGGTGTGCATATACATGTTCATGTATATATATTATATATATATATATATATATATATATACATAATATTTCTCAACATTTACTAAAGCAATATTTCCTTTTTTTCGTAAATTACCAAACAAGAGCCATAAAAAATCATTTTTGCCAAGAGTTCCGTGCTTGTCCTTTACATCTGGCAGACAGAAATCCATATCAGTGTGTTTAAGTCTTGTGTAGTCGTAACATCTACAAATATCTTCCAAAAAAATCGAGTGTTTTTAACAAAAAAAAAATATTAGTGATATGGATATATAAATTATTACAGGTAAATAATTTTTGCTTCTCAATTTTATATAAAACCTTTTTAGTTAAGTCTTATTACTATTACCCGGTACATAATCCATTCCTTTATACAAATATTTTTTCTAATTAATCTGTATTGACCATTGTTAATTAATGTTAATCAGTATTTTAAAAAACATTGTATTTGACAGAATAAACCTGATGATGGAACGTACCTAGTTCCGAAACGTCGTATTAAACATCTTCAAAAAACAAATTGTTTTTTATTATTGGATTTACTGTTCGGAAAAGAAACAATCAATAATTGAAAAAATCCAGGACTTATCTATTGAATATATACATATATATATATATAATATATATATATATATAATATAATT